>NC_056464.1:15328753-15451021 GCF_008729295.1 Plectropomus leopardus | reverse complement strand
TCTACCATGTTGAGAAAAAGGCTAAAAACGTCATAATAAAGCATGTTTAAAAAATGGCTCAATATGACATGTTTTATTGGGATTTATGTCCACAAATTTCAACCCCCAAATTTGAGTTTTTAGTTACAATGTTGTTTAACAAATCAGACACTAATGGCACACTGCTGTGTTGTACCTTTTTTCTTTTCTACCGAAACTGTTTTGTGCTGGTCAGGGGGTACTTGGCTGAAAAAATATTTCAAGGGGGTACATTAATGAAAAAAATTTGAGAACCACTCCTACAGGATTACTTTTTTATGCAATTTTGGACCACATGCTATAGTATGACTATTTTATGTAATTTCGGACGACAAACTATAGTATTTGCACATGATGGCATTACCTTTGCACAAGTCATTGTTTACTTGTACAAATGTGAATTTTTTTTTTTAGTTTACAAGGGATGCAAATTGTTTCTCTCGTTATAGAGATCCTGATTACTTGACAACTCGAATGTGGCCATTTTCGAGTAAGCTCTTTGTATTATGGTATTTAGAATTTGTTTATAAGAGATTTTTTTGCAGGAAATGTAAGCTATTTTATACTTTTAAATGTATTCAGTCGTTCTCATTTCAAGTAATCTGTGCTTATCAGCTGTTCAATAAAACTTAACAACTAAAAGTACTTAATATGTATTTTCTTCATTTATTTTCAGACAGTGTAGTTTTACAGTCCTTTACTCTGGTGTTTATTTTTAATGCTGGATGTCCTTTAACTTTAAATACAAGGGAACTGAAAAACAATGGAAGCTTTTGTGGTGCAGCCATGACTGTAATACATCTTGCACATTACTGTCATTTGTTCACATTAACATAATCAAACTAATAGAATTTAACAATACACAACAGTTACTGTATCAATGACAGCAAAATACATTTTGAATTGGGATCAATGATCATCTCACTAGCTCAGGAGAGACTCAGCAGACAGATATTTCTCCATTATCTGTGTAGAAGCAGCTGGGAGTGTCACTACACTGACAAAGCTGGTCCATCTTAACAGTCCACCTTAAGGGAGCCTGGTCAGTTTCCAGTGGAAAGCTAACTCAGCTTGCTAATTTCGGGGCTAACTTCAGTCACTTTAATCAGTAGCTGTCTGGTTTCACATCATACTCTCTGCTCCTCTCACTGCAGCCTCACTGTCACCATCACCGAAACAGAATGAGATGTCTCAAAACAACCAGAGAGTCAGTGCGCTGTGGCTCTCTGTTTTTAACCCCTGCTGAAACTTCTGTTTGGACTTTAGTGGGATGGCAGAACACGAGGAGAGCTAGCACTTGATATAAAAGATAAAAGACAAAACAGGAGCAACATTGTTCTATTCATTATGCTGCACATAATTGTTTTATCTCGATTATCTTGTTTTGAAAATCCAGGGAAGCCAAAATCGTAATTGAAACTAAAATCAGATTAATAGCCCTAGCCTTAACATATTGTGGATGCCATGCAATAGTGCCATGCTATTTTGGACAACATGCGATAGTATGATTTTTCTAAGCAATTTTTGACATGCTATGGTATGACTTTTTTATGCTATTTTGGACTATATGCTGTAGCATGAGTTTTTTACGCTAATTTGGACCACACTCAATTGTAGCAAAGTAGGCTAAGCTAAATAGTATGAAAAGGTGACAAATGTTCAAATGGACTGGGAAAACACAGAAGATAACTGGTAAGTAGTTAAGAGCTGAAGGTGTGTGAATGCAGAGACAGGAGGAAAGGTAGGTACAAATGATATATATTATGATATATTATGCTTCTGAGTCCAGTTCATTGATTCCGGTATGGATGCGTTTGCTTCCTTTTTTGTTTCTCTTCAGTTCATTTAAGTTCAGTTCCTCAGGTGGGTGTTTCGTCACGAGGAACAATTAATCAATACCTCAATTCTTGTTGTACAACATCACAATATTAACAATATCAAAATCATGTCCATCTAAAGCAAAGGCAACCTGGAGTTAAGGTTAGCATCTAACTATACATGTACTCAGATTACAGTGACATAATCATTTATAACATGTTCATTCACAGAGCGAGTAGGATTTGTGATATCCACCCTGAGTCGCTCCATTACAAATCAATCAATGCACTGTCAACCGTGATGCTAACTGCTAGGCTAACAGCTGCTAACCAACATAAAGATAATAAAATGCAATATAAACAATGGTAGCTGACATTAGCAGTAGCTTTCGCTCAAACAAACACAATGCGATGCTAAGTGCTAAGCTAGCGGGACCCAGTAACAAGTTAACATACACATTTTAATGCTAACCGCTAAGCTAGCGGGACTCAATAGCATGTTAACATACACTATGCTAACCGCTAAATTAGCGGGATTCATTAGCAATTGCACACAATACGATGCTAACCGCTAGGCGCTAAGCTAGCGGGACACTTTAGCAAACGAACAGATAATACACATGATAGCCTGTTAAACTGGCGAGAACCTTTACGAAACATGCAGATGTGACTCACTGCATCCTCACGGGTGAAGAGGTACGTGGGTGCGGAGTCTGCGGTGTGCTCAGGTCTGTTTGCCACGCAGAAACAGCCAGATGAGATCCACGGATGTTTGTATTACAGTCGATGAGATCACAGGAAACAGGAAGTGAACTTCTACTACAACTTTTTCTTCTTCTTTTTCTGTTGGCTTTTATGGCACACTAGGCCCGTCTGGCGCAGTGCTGCCGGGGGGTAACTCGTAATCAAAGCAAAAACACAGACAACTGATGTACAAATTAATCAAATGTTTCACTGTAACAAAAAAGGTAAGTGAGCACATCAAACAGGAAATTCATGCACTCGCCCACCTCCTTGAACAAAAGCAAGCAAACACAAAATGAAACTGAAACTGTTTGTTATGATTATTTTTGGTTGGTAATAACTTGCTATCTTTTTTGTACATTTGGGAAACCATGTCTCCAGCCCTGTGTTTACTGAACATGTGTGTCCTTTAGTTATAGGAGTTAAAGTAAATTATTTACCGGAGGTGAAATTCCTTTTAGGTTAGGCTACTATGTCATAAGGAAAGTCATAGTATAGTTTGTCAAAAAAGTAACAGTATATCATAACAAGATCATAATATAGAATGTCAAACAAGACTAGTCATAAAAAGTTATAGAAAAGTATTTCAGAAAAAGTCATAGTATAATATGTCATTAAAATATCATATGTCAAAAAGTTATTGAAAGTTCATAGAATAGTATGTCAAAAAATGAATAATTAAAAAAGAAATACATTAAAGCAACATAAAAATAATAACATTACACACAGATCAAATACACAGCAACATATAAACAACATACAAAAACAGTGCAGAATCATTACATTAAGCTTGTTTAAAAAGTCAAAGTATAGTATGTCAAAAAAGTCACAGTATACTATGTAAAAAAGTGATAGTGTAGTATGTCAAAAAAGTCACAGATAGTATGTCATGAAAAATCATAGTATACCATGTATAGCAGATCAAAAGTCACAGTAAAGTATGTTATATAATGACATATATTCCTGGAGGGCATCGTGGAGACCACACTCAGACCAGATATTGTGCTGTTCTCTGAGACATCCAAGCTGGTGGTTTTGCAAGAGCTGACAGTGCCTTGGATGAGGAGGCCAATGAAAGGAAGAGGGCAAAATATGCTGAACTGGTGGAAAAATACCACAGACAGGGATGGCGTGCATGGTGCATGCCCACTGAAGTAGGAGGAAGGGGATTGGTGGGAAGATCAATATGCAAAACCTTCAGTCTCCTGGGTATCACTGGGGGACGCAAGTGAAGGCCATTAGCAGAGCTTTGGAAACTGCAGAGAAGGTTTCTGGATGGCTGTGCATCATGATGGACAAGCCATGGTCAAATACTTCTTGAACACAGGCTGGGAACTGATCCCTCCCGGTCGGGTCGCCTTAGTGAGGGGGTCTGAGGTTAAAAGACCTGAAACCCCCCAGGACCCCAGGTACTACCACTGATAATGTGCATCACTAGATGTATGTTAATACCACCATATAATGACATATTATAGTATGTGAGAAAATAGTCAAAAAAAGTCATAGTATAGCATTTACAAAAAAGTCATAGTATAGTATGTCATAAAAAAGTCATAGCATGTCAAAAAAGTCATATCATTTATTGTATGCCGTAAAAAAGTACTAGTATAGTATGTCATAAAAAGAGGTCACACTGCTGGCTCCCAGTCATGGTCCTTAGATATCAAAACTTTGAGAACCCATGATCTAAGCTTTTTTTTTTTTCAAAATGCTTACATGTTTCAAAAGTTTAAAAAAAAAAATCCTTGGGGGAATTCCTCTCAGACATCCCTGGAGGGTCGGGTCGCACAAGGTGTAAATTGAAAATGGTCCCAAAAATAGGCTAATAGATGGGTGGATGCGGCGCATAGACTTTAATAATACCCTAATAATACAACACTGCTACAAACAATAAGCGTGCGGTACTTTAAAATCTGTGGTGCGGTATTGAGTTTGGGCTCGGGTGTTGTTCACCGTCGCGTCCAGCAGGGGGCAGTAAATGCGGACTTGGTTGCTAAATGTCAGGCCGGTCTCCGCTCTTTCCTCCCATCGCTGACTGACGCTCCGGCGGAAACAACACAGTCCAGTGTTTTCCGTAGTCATCGTTGACGAACGCTAGCGGCACAAAGAAAGCCGACTGTTTGTGTCTTTTTTGCTCCTGTTTTCTTGACTAAAAATGCCGCTAGAAAACCTAGAGGAAGAGGGTCTGCCCAAGAACCCTGATCTGAGGATAGCTCAGCTCAAGTTTCTGCTCACGATGGACGGTCACCGACAGGATGCTAAAGTGAAGACCGAGCTCATGGACGCTATCAAAGCTAACAGTGAGTTAGCATATCACTGCTCTGTGGTACATGTAACGGTTGACTCAATAGTCCGGTTATATATTATAAAACATGGAGTCATATTAATGAACGTAACGTTTACTACGTTTTGCACCGGGTGATGTATGTTTTAAATGCTGTTTAATTCCTAAAATGTATTCCGATTAAGCCTAACGATCATCCCAATGAAATTAGCACGATAGCTAACGCTGTTAGCAACCGTCAGGTAGCCGACAAGTATAGTACTGTGCTAAAGTTTTTGGCCACCTTACATTTTGTTATTGTAGCAAGGGTATAATGATTATACATATTTATTTCTCAGTAGTCTATTTACTAAAATTCAGGCAACTCAGTAATGTGTTTACACCAGATTGCATTTAAGACGTGTCCAAAACCTAATGTTGATTGTTTTAGCTCTTTTTGTTGCAATTGTACGATTCCATGTTTCACATTAAACATTCACTTCAGTCTGAAGAAGTTATATATATATATATGTTTGTGTGTGTGTGTGTGTGTGTGTGTGTGTGTGTTGCACAGTACTGTAGATTGTTAAAGGGATGTTTGTTCAACTTAACATAATATTAATATGTCAAATTTTTCATATTTACAAATTATGCTTTACTTAAATGGCTGTCCACTTTTACATGAGATTAAATAAAAGAAGTGTAATCTAAAATTTATAATTTTGTATTCTTATGTAGAAAATTCTACTTAAAACATCACTGACTTTTGAAATGCGGGCTGTCACAGTCCACATGTTGAACTATAATTGTTTTCCTCTGCTTCAGACATGGCACCGTATTATGAGGGTCTGTGTAAGGATCTGAAGTGGCAGCTCGACAGCGACCTATTGAGTAAAATGAAGAAGGCCAACGAGGAGGAGCTGAAGCGCCTGGATGATGTGCTGGAGGATGCAGAAAAGAACTTGGGAGAGAGCGAGATTCGAGATGCCATGATGGCCAAAGCTGAGTATCTGATCAGAATTGGAGACAAGGTAAGTCCTCCTCAGTCTGCACTTAAAACGAGTATAGAGTATGCTTTCTTCGGCATAATGTCCAGTAAAGTGTGAAAATTAGAACTGGCCACCTGTGGGTGATCGGATGTGGTAATGTGGTATGCTTATCTGCTCTGTGACACCTCGGCTGATACCAACTCTGTGTCATAATGAAGAAACTGATAGAAGTTGGCCTGGAAACAAATATTACCTGACCCAGCATACAATGGCAAAATGTAGGGCAGAAAAATCTAACGTCTTTATTGATATAGTAGTAATTAAATAGGCTTGTAGTTAGTGTGGCAAGATAGATGTAGTTACGTTTTGTCAAGTCAGTTTTATTTTTCTAATCCAGTAGCAACAAATCACAAGTATTACGTCAAAAAGTCACAGTATAGTATGTAAGATAAAGTAATAATATTGTATGTTAGATAAGTAATGGTATAGTATGTCATAAAATGTCATGAAGAGATACATCACAAGTTTGCCACAAGGGGCTTTACATTCGGTACACTTTTGTCTTCAGACCCGTGCTTTGGAAAAGGAGAAACTGCCCCAAAAACCTTCCTCAGAAAGAGTAACTGAGGGGAGATCCCAATGGATGCTGTGTGCACACAACAACCAACATAATAAAACACCAGTATAGACAGTCAGGAAGAGAAATCATACTTAAATGTGAACATATAGTAGCTTATGACAACTATGGATCCATATCAAGCAGCTTCCAGATCCAGCCAAACAAATAGATGCAAAACTGAAGCACATCAGTCAGCAGGACAAAGACCAAAACTAACAGGCTTGATTTACATTTGATTTATATTTAAGGCTGAGACCGACCCATCTGTGAAATGGTCAGATTTGAACACCGAAATTGCGTGTACACAGATGTGAAGTAGCAGATTTATGTGCAATGCCTGCCTTTATCTTGTGCGTCCACAGGAGGGCGCCCTAACAGCCTTCAGGAAGACCTATGACAAGACAGTGGCTCTGGGTCACAGACTAGACATCGTCTTCTACCTGCTAAGGATCGGACTCTTCTACATGGATAGCGACCTCATCACACGCAACTCTGAGAAAGCCAAGAGGTAAACGCTCCGGCATATTTGTTCTCAAGCATCCCCACTAACTTTTTCAGTGCTCATCTCTTTTACACCTCATCTCTCCGCAGCCTCATTGAGGAGGGCGGAGACTGGGACAGGAGGAATCGCCTGAAGGTCTACCAGGGCCTGTACTGTGTTGCCATCAGGGACTTCAAGCAAGCTGCTGAGCTTTTCCTCGACACAGTCTCCACCTTTACCTCCTACGAGCTCATGGACTACAAGACCTTCGTCACCTACACAGTCTATGTGTGCATGATCGCGCTCAAAAGGCCTGACCTCCGCGAAAAGGTAGGAGACTGAGGTTACGGTGCTAACAACAGATTTCAGATGCACACCTGTGTTTGTTGGCAGCAAGACTGCAGTGAAATGTCCTCCTCTTCAGGTTATAAAGGGAGCGGAGATCCTGGAGGTGCTGCACAGTCTGCCTTCTGTTCGCCAGTATCTCTTCTCCCTCTACGAGTGCAGTTACTCGGTCTTCTTCCAGTCTCTGGGTAAGGAAGCCCTCTCTTTTACTGACCTGAAAAACAACAAAAACCTGTAAGAAACACTGTTTCTTTGGTAACTTTTTGAGTGTCATTTTGCTGTTTATCACTACAAACTCAGTGTGTAGTTTTTTAATTATGTTTCAGTATTTTGTCAAAATAGGATTGTACTCACATGCATTGTGTGCGTTCCTTGCTGCTGTGTATTGTCCCTCTGTGCTTCATCGAGAGACTCCTAATAACGACGGTGGAAACTTTCTTTTTGTGCCACAGCCATGGTTGAGCAGGAGATGAAGAAGGACTGGCTCTTTGCGCCACACTACCGCTACTATGTGCGAGAGATGAGGATCCAGGCCTACAGCCAGCTGCTAGAGTCCTACCGCTCCCTCACCCTGGGCTACATGGCCGAGGCCTTTGGTGTCAGCACAGAGTTCATCGACCAGTGAGTGACTGTACACTGCATTCATACGCCACATTCTCTGGAGACAGTCTGAAAAATTTACATTGTACATCGGTTGAGCCCCAGTTACTCTGCGGAAATTCTAGCTTTAGTTCTCTTCTCCCTCTTAACATTACACTGGAAAATATATAAAACTAAAGTAATGCCAAAATGTTTTCACGGACTAAAATATGTCCAACAAAATTTATGTACGCAGACTCTTGCATCAGTAGATGTATAAACAAGCTTACAAGGCAGAGGATTTCCATGAACAGGGGTATGAGGCTAATTATTCACATTTGAGAAACACATGAATAGTACATTCTGTACGCCTTAAATACTCGACATGCATCAAATAAACTGATATCGTATTTTATCCTCGAACATACACTCAGAGCACAGGCTGAGACCGACATGGAGCTATACCAAGTTTCTAAGGAGTCCTGTAGCTTCACATTTAAAGTACAAACATTAGTGGTATCAATCTTCTCATCTAACTCTTGACAAGAAAGTGAATAAGCACCGTCACAAAAAAAGTTTAACATTTCCCTTTTTTTGCCATACCATGTGCTCAGGTTCATATTTTAAGGACACAATCACCGATTTTGATCTGTCTAACCAAACTAAATTTTCTCTCTCCTCAGGGAACTGTCCCGATTCATAGCTGCTGGCCGCCTCCACTGTAAAATTGATAAAGTGAATGAGATCGTGGAAACCAATAGGTAATACTACGATGCTTCAAACCTCAGTACTTCCAGAAATATCTCAGACGGTGATCTAAAATGTCCTCCCGTTCTTTTTTTTCCAGACCTGATAGCAAAAACTGGCAGTACCAAGAAACCATCAAGAAGGGAGACTTGCTGCTGAACAGAGTCCAGAAGTTGTCGAGAGTTATCAACATGTAACCAAGGTGGCCATCTTTGCATTATTCTTCTTGGTATACGCGAAGCAGTAGTTTGTCTGACAAAGTGACTCTTATATTGTGTATATAATAAAAATTTGTTTAACTGTTGACGTTTCTCTGGGCTGTTTTTTTTTTTTATTTAGGAAAGAGGCAGAGACATTATTTCATATAAATAGCAGTATAAATTATTTTATTTACAGAAACTTGTTACAAAACAAATATACTATACAATCTTTTTTCTTTAAATATTAATTCTAACCTATGTTTTGTTCATGAATTACATAGCAGCCAATACATAAGTCCAGCTGAAAATGATTCTGATAATGTATACAAAAAAATCTATACACGCTTTTACATAGTATGAATGGTGGATTTATTTTTCCCTCCAATCACGAGCTGTATTCTCTCTCACTTTCACATTCCAAGTCTATGGTGCTAATAAAAAATGTTTCCATTTACTGGAAACAATTTCAAGATGTCAGTGGAGTTTGAGGGTAAACAAAACACTTGATTGAAAGTTTGTTTTTTTTTTTTGTTGGGTTTTTTTTTTTGTTTGCGTAAAAATCCTAGTAAACCAGAGGGGGCTTAAGCCACACGCTGAGGCTAACAGAAATTCGACATCTTGTCTGGAAAACTTGGATAACCTCCCTACCCCGAAAAAACACGAACTACACTAAAGTGTTTCATACTGGGCAGCTGACAAGCTCAGGTTTTACCATATTTAGGGTTCATAGGCAGACTTAAAAGCAAACTCAAACACTTTGAACATTCAAGTAAGGTAAAACAACCCAAAAAATACTGTCCTCAAACAGTCAGGGTGAAACAAATTCAGGCACTTTCTTAATTTGATATTTCTTTTAAAAGCTGCAAACTATTTCTTTAAAAGCTGTGATTCAAATTACTGGTTTGGCAACAATGATGCAAGCAGTTGGACTGTTTGAAGCGTTTCTCCTCCTTACAGTGATTGCTTAAGTCCCTTCAGCCTTTATAAAAGAATGCAAGTGTTTGGATCGTGAAATGTGTTTAAGGTCTACAAAGTGTGACTGAAGAGAAACTGGTTAGACGACGGGCACAGCTTCAAGCCTGCAGGACGTTTGAAAATCACAGGCTAAGTGGGTCATAGAGTAACTTTTTTGTGTTGATTCGTAGGCAACGTAAAATGTGTTGTAAAAGCACATGTGATTGAGACCTTGAAAGTGAATAAAGGTATCCTCTGTCATACAGACACATGCTACAGTGGCAACACTTCACCCTTTGTTCCTTAAAGGATCTCCGTACACGATTCATGAGATGCTTCAGCTTCTACATATAGGCGTATTGCATTATAGACTTGGCAGTGAACCACTTCAAATAATCAAGTTCTCTGACTTTATCTTTTTAATTTTTTTTTTACTAAATAAATAACTTTCCTTTTTAAAATTGTACCAAAAAATTCTGCGTGTAAGAAAAATGCCTGTGCAAAAATACATATTTCACTATATACAATTTAACAAAATATGTATTCTCAAATAGGGATACTTCAATACTTGTTTGATACGTAGGCTACAAGAAAAAAAAAAAAAAAGCTAAATTAAGATTCTTTTCTTAATAAAAATTGTCTCCTCTACTTTCCCCACACTGACATCAGTGGCGGTTGCACAAATCAAAAGGTGTTGCCAAAAGTTTCAATGTGTCCCATGAAGCCATCTCCATGAATCTCGCACTATAAAACCCACTCGAAATACGCAAACATCTCAACGAGATGGGCAAGTATTGCCTGATTTAAGACTCCATTTTTGACAAAGGAATAGAGTATAATGCCTGGTTATCTGTTGTACTGCCACAAGTCCCTTCTCAACACACACCGACATAGTGTTAACGGTGAGGCATTGAAACTGTAACATCCAGAGCTAGGGGTAGTGGTTACACACAGGAGGGGCAATCAAACCCGCAGAAGACAGGTGACGTGCATAAAAGTTTGCTCCAGTTAAGACGTACCATACCTGATTCCCTATGTAGGAAAAAATAAACATTACAATTCACATCTGCCCACGGCAGCTGTGGATTTCACACAGCTGTGTGGGATTAGAAAGTAGGTAAGTTGTGGCAATAACAATACGGTTTGCACAGATTTTCTTCATATCCACACAGGCAATGCATCATCACCGCCTCATAAGCAAGACTGCCCACCTTTTAGTTAAAAAAAAAAAAAAGTTGTTGGCAAAGCTGATAGCACGTTTTGGCTAGCCTTGTGGACAACTAAGCAGTGCCTGTGGAGAAAGTAGTTATTTAGTGCTGTTCACAGTTGGGGGTAGGTCTACTGTGGCGATCGTTTTGCACAATGAAAAGACTCAGAAAAATTAACAGGTGTCCTCGAGACCGAGTTATCTCTCTGACAAAAGATTCAATCGAATGGGCACATCAGGCGTCCGTTTCACATTTGAAAGCACAACTTGTCTTCACCACGTCTACAAAGACTCTTTGTAGTTCAGTGTAAAAAGCTCATAAGAAATCATAAAAAGGTAACACTTGCATAATTATTCTGGGTAATAAAATAATTGACCAGATCGTCTCTATGGGCTCCTCTCAGACTACTGCGCACAACCCAGAGGTTACTCAAACGTGTCACCGGAGAGAGTCAGACTAACGAAAAGTGAAACAACAAGGTGATTGTGTTGTTTAAGGTGTTGCAAGTAACAGTTTGCTGCTCCACCTGCTCTCCTTCCAAGGCTTCTGAGATCAGGCGCTGGGGGTGTAACTAAGTTGGAAATTCCAGTAGTCCAGCAGAATCTGACATGAGAAAAATACTTGTACACGCACGCACATTCACACACTCATTCTTTCATGGAAGAGATCGGCTTGTTGTCTCCCCAGTTGCTCAGCGTCATGACGGCAGCCCTTAACCTGAACCCAGTGAGCTTTGAACCGCGGCTCAAGTGACCCATGGCTGTTGCTATTGTCCCTCCTACTTCAAGACAGGAAGACCTCTCAGAATACTGGGACAACACTTGCGTGGGTGGGGGGGGAGGGGGGTCCTTGGCTCGCTCATAGGACCCCTGGCACTCCACGCTATACATACAGTGCCATCACACCCTCCCTACACACACACACACACACACACACACACACACACACACACACACACACACACACACTCACACACGCACATGGCTTTGGGAGAAATAGTAAGGACCACATTGACTTCACTGGGCAGTCCAGATCATCTCCACCCTGAGGATTGTGGGAAGCTGAGAGTAATGTGGGTTTGATTTTAGAAGGCCTCGTGCAGTCCAGAGCAGCATGCAGACTGCTCCGGACTATTCCCTGTCCGCCTGCCCGTTCCATTCACAGAAGCCGGACACCGCTGTCAGGGACGAGCCTTTGGCTGAGGGAAAAGATAGGAAAGAAATAAAACAGCTGTTAAGTTGTCTGTCCAATACCAATACAATACCAATTCTATAAATATTAACTGCTTTCAATCAGTAAAAGTGACACAATCTGGGCCTTCAATGGTACTCAGTACTTGAGACACTTCAACCTCATTCAACAAAGGTGGAAAACTTAAGAGCACAAAATGTGTTTTGTTTGTTCACAAGCTTAAACGCATGACGCTTTAAGTGGTGAAAACTGACAAGCTCAACCCATTAAAAGCTACGATTCCTTCTGGAAGCAGGAAAACCTGATTTAAAATCCTACTGACATTTGTTGCAATGCAAATAACTAATAC
The DNA here is from genome assembly GCF_008729295.1 of Plectropomus leopardus. Classification (NCBI taxonomy): domain Eukaryota; kingdom Metazoa; phylum Chordata; class Actinopteri; order Perciformes; family Serranidae; genus Plectropomus; species Plectropomus leopardus. The sequence continues at coordinate 15,438,517 of NC_056464.1, read as the reverse complement.
TCCGGGTAAAGAGTGTGTAGCTTTCGTCATATTTTCAGATTAGAACAGCAGTTTTGTAAAACTAGAATCACCACCTCCGCCATCATCCACATCTGTCCAGACTCATTTAATTCATGTGGCGAAGACTTTGAAGGAATTAAAAGAAGGTATTAAACCTTTGAAACCTGGAGCGACATCACTTTTTTTGTGCTGCTTTGAGACGTCCTTTACAAGTATTTTAACCTTATAACCCTGAGCAAATCGGTGCGATTTCTTTAAAAAGTTAAAATCTCTTGTGGAGAAAGGCCTATGAGTTCACATTCACACATTCCTGCATTTTTTTACACTAATTAAAACACACTTTTTTAAATCAACAGTCTGTAATATATTAAATAAAAAATAATGTCAAAATGTCAAAAACAGTGAAAAATGCACATCACAAGATACTTGAGCCCAGGGTGATATCCTGGAATTGCTTGTGAGTAGGGTTGCCCCAATTTACCAGCTGAACAGTATCAGCCGACATTCGCCTTGTAGACAGTCATCAGCCTATCGATGTATAAAATGACATTCACCGATGGCAGAGCTGATGTTTTTCTCTTGAGCCATATTCTTTTTGGGCACACTAAAAAGCAGGGCTGGAGACTAATGGCGTCCCTTCGTCCCGGGGATAATAGAAAACTGGGGCAAACACAGATCTTTATATTTTCCTATCATGCTACATTTTGAACAACACATCTGTTTTGAAATCAGCAGGAAGAGAGCGAGTTTGCCAGTTTATTTAAATAATAATGCTATCAAGCTCTGTTGAGAAGAAATGAGCGCTGGTCAAGGGTAAATAATGTTATCATGATGTAATCTTGTAAAATCTCATTTTTGGCAAGAAACTTTAGCTGTCTGAAGGAGAAATTTGTTGATGTTTTGTAGCTATATAAAAAATAGATATTAGAAAAGGGAATTATGATACATTATATATACAGTAAAAAAGACGTTTTTTTAAGTGAAAAGTTATATCAAAGGTTTTTTCATAAATGTATGACTGAATCTGTGTTCATTTGTTTTAGTGTGCTGAAGGGATGAATTGCTTTAAAACACACACACACACACACACACACACACACACACACACACACACACACACACACACAAATGAAGATTTCTTTGTTTCCCAGTCACAGAAGAAGATATAAATAACAACAAAAACAAAATAAACAGCAACAACACAAAAACATCAGTATCAGCTCAGAATTTTGCGATTTGTTCATCCGTATTTGAGATCCGACCAACAGCCCAAAATCCAAATGTTTTCATTTTACATTCATATAAAACTGAGCGAAGCAGGCAGTCTGTACTGCCAGTTAGCTCGGAGTGCAGTTTAAAATAGAGCTGTCAATTAATTAATTATTTATAGCAATTGAATTCATAGCATTTTTAAGTCATATTTTAATTGTCATTATTTTGCAATCCAAAACAGTTTTGAAGTCTATATTGACAAGGTAAAGGAATTCTTACCAGATCATCTTGATTAGGAATCAAACGTAAGCAAAAAACTGCACGAGACACATAAAGTGAGCATGTTTGTTAAGGGGAGATTCATACCGTTGAACCCATTTTCACTCAGATATATCGAGGTCAGCAGTTATCGAACCCCTGTGAAATGACCGTTCCATTTTTCCATTGCCAAAATGTAGCCTAAATTTGGAGTGTTATTCGGCCCCTTTACTGAGGAGCTAGTACAAGGTACAGAGCTACAAAGTACAAGGCTAAGTACAGCCTCTCAAAGACGGGAATGCTGGCCGGCGATTAACGCCATGAAACCCAACATTATTTTCGGACCTTACACGCATCGTGATTAAATGCGTTAATGCTGACAGCCCTAGTTGAAATATCTGAAATGTAGGGGATGAGACATCTATCTCCACTGGTACTCGAATGCATTCTGACTGGTTGAGTAAAAAAAAACCCACCTGATGTAAATGGGAGTTGTTCGGTAGCCCTGGCGTCCCTGGAATGCTCCGCCCATGCTTCCCATGGATGTTGTTAATGGCAGGTGACTTGGCCACTTTGGATCTACCTGGTCCAGGTCCTCCTCCCCCTCCCCCTCCTCCTCCGAGCCCTCCTCCCGCACCTCCACTATTAATGCCGCTGGAGGCAGGAGAGCTTTTGCGCTTCTTGCCCTCCAGGCGCCCGTCTGAGGAGTGGTGGCTGAAGTTGGTGTGGTGGTCAGATGAGGATGAGGACTGGTGGTGTACAAAAGGCCCCAGGGAAAGGGTGGAGTCACTGCTGTTCATCACCACACTCATGCGTTTGATGGATTCTGCAGGGCTGCCCGAGGGAGGACCTCGTGCTGGCGGCCCCGAGGAGCCACCTGCTGAACCTCCAGAAGACTCGGCCTTGAGGCTGAGTGAGTTGGTCCGCACAGTGGGGCCACAGTTGAGCCCCACGCTGTGGACTCCGCTTTGGGAGGAAGATAGTGACGATGAGGATGAAGGACCTAATGAGCCGTGGTGGTAGGTGCTCCCTGAGCTGCCGATATTTGCACAATTCTTCTTATAAGAGGAGGAGGAGGAAGAGTAGTTGGCATTAGAAGAGGAGGATTCAGAGGGGCCATGGGATAAAGAGAGAATAGAGCTGTTCTTCCTCTTCTTCCCCGAGCTGAAGCTAGTGTTGCTACTGTTACTGTTGGCTCCACTGCTACCCCCACCAGTGGAATTGGGGATGACAGGTGTTGAGGAGCCAGAGGACATCTCCTTGGGCCTGAAGGATGACGACGACTTGGTAGTGCTGCTGCTGGAGGAACGGGACTTAAGCGCCCGGCCTGAGGCTAGGGAAGGAGCTGAAGAAGAGGAGGATGAGGACGAGTGGGCTGAAGGCATCTGCGGCGACGAAGACACTTGTCGGGCCTGCGTAATGCCGTAGGCCGGGTGCTCAGCCCCGCCCTGTGGGGAGCTGCGGGCATTTAAGGTGGTCCCATAGGAGAGCACAGACTTGCCCTCGTAGGATTGGCTATAAGGAGTCTGGGGCAAGTTGGCAGGTGGGCCCAGGAAGCCTGAAGAGGGAGTGCTACCATGAGAATTTGTGCTTGTCCTATGGGTAGGTGCAACGGAGGAGGAGTTCTCCAAGGCCAAGGGGATTTTCCTGCAACAAGGATAACATCATTCATTAGCAATGACATTTAAAGACCATAAAATACAAGTAGGCTCATTATTAGGGCTGGGTCGATATGCTATCTCCCAATTTCATATTTTTATGATACTTGGATGTCAGTTCAAGATGTATCTCTACAAGATGTAGATGGCACGGTTTAGATTTATTATCTAGGAAAATGGAAGTATCAGGACCAGGATTTGACAAAGAAAAACTTGATTGGGACATTCCTGACATCTAATGTCAGTCAGTCTATATATAGTCTATATTCGCAGTACTATACACTGCATAGAAACATAGTAAACAAACTAATAAACAAATTTTATGGTCTTATTTTAACAGTTATACACCAGTAAAGACCTTTGTGACCTTGTTCTGTGAAAAGTAAAAAATTAAATAATCTTTACATGAAAAAAGGCATGTTAGATGTACAATAAAATAAATCTTTTTTTTATGTACAGCTGTTCCTCCTAATCAGACTTGCAGTGTTTCCCATACACTGATGCCACAATATCAAAACTGACTGCCACAGATTGATACTGTATTTTTTCAGTATTTAACATAGCTAAAATCTTATTCCATTGTAGCGCTGTACTCAGCGTATTGATTCCCTCAGCTTCTCTCGCTAGCCACCCTGCAGTCCTTAGGCCCATTTCACACAGCGCGCGTCAACAGTGCGTGTCTTCAGCCTCGCCGAGCTGCAGCGTGTTTCATGCTTGTGGTGTTCACACATGCAGCATTGTTGCTGCTGCATCACATCCCACAGATAGTTAGTACTGTATTTCCATATTTATAAGCACAAATTCCACACATTTATGAAGTCGTGTAAGCTCCTGCATTGCCGACAACATGGGCCTGTAAATGTTTTAAAATAAAATGTATCAACAACTGATGGGATTCTGTCCACAGAGACGCTGCCAGAAGGCTTTTGTTTTAAAAGGGAAGCAGGGAAGTTGCAGTGAAACAGGCATCTTTGTCTTTGCTTATCTGTGATAGAGGGAGACTTTTAAACTGCAGTAAAAAGTGGTATAAAGTCAATATAATCATCAAAACACAATTTTTACTGATTATTTCTGCTGACAAACGTGCGTGGCATGCATAAAAAAAATCGTCGAGCCATCGTTTCTCTAGATGTGCTGCAGTTGAGACGTACCTGACAAGCGCTGCTCAGGCGGGCAGTGTGCATGCTCCAATTTGATAACATGGGCACCGAATTACAAAAAACCACATTCAGCGCAGCTCACACCCTGCTGACGCGTGCTGTGTGAAACGGGCCTTACCCTTGTCCCCACTACTAGGAAACTACTTGCCTGGAACAGAGCGAGCAAGCGCTTCTGAGACAAACTCATTAGCGGCTGTAGCAACTTGAATTCAGCCAGAACCAATCCCAGCAGCAGGCTTTAAAGCAGGTTGAATTTAACCTCTGCAACCGCAGCAACAGAAAGTTTGCTGATCCGACAGGGAGACTGCGCAGGACTGGCTGAATTCGAGTTGCTTTTTAAGAAGCTTAAGGTCAGTTTCCTTGGACCTTCCACCATTTTCTGCCTTCTCGCTTTGGCTTTGTTTTTCTTGAAACAGATAATGTCCCATTACTCATAGATTGCCACAATAAAAGCGTTGACATCTTTCCACCTCCGCATTTGAATTATACCAACTCAGGCATTGAAAAAATGTTAAAAATCATATAAGGAAAAATCGCGATACCTATGTGAATTGATTCCCCCTCACACTAATTATTAAGTCTCTGGACCAAAATAAAGTTTAAGCAGGATGGACTTACTTCCACATCTGAGAGTTGACGTGCTTGTCCATCATTGAGGTTAGGGCACATCGCACTCTGTCCCATCGCCGGTCAAAGGAGTAACAGCCTCTTCCAAACAGTCGACTTCCAAATGTACAGTACTGGGAACAGAGAGGAGGAACCCGTTATCAGTGTACTGTAAATCAATCATAAAATAGTACTTAAAAATTCTGAACCAAATAATGGATTATCTACAATCTTTCCTACTAAAACCACTGTGACAAAGAGAGACTGGTGATGGCAGGGTGCACTTACAGCTGCCGGTCGAGGGTGATAACCTGAATAGTGACAGTCAAGTTTGTCAGCGCTGTCCTCCCTCTCCTCGTTCTCGCCCTCATCACTGGAGGGTCGGGAAAACCCATCGGGGATAGTTTGGGCATGGTGTGGTGATTCGTGGACTACTGCAGGGTCTCCGGGGGTACCACCTCCGTGACTGCTGTTTAGTCTAAAAGACAGAGAGGGTGGCAGATTATTTTCAGCTTTATCATAAAAATGCGTCACATGCAAAACTGTAACTGTTTGTATCACCTCTTCTCTTAATGATGACGGACAGATTGTCTGGTGTCGCTACATACAGACAAGACAAAATTAAATACAAGAAAATATCAGGAACAGGACATACCGAGGAAGACCAGGGCTCTGAAATTTGGGCTTGCCGACTGGCAAAGGCTTAGTGGCGTCTGGGGCGGGGCCGTTGCCATGAGCAACCTGGTGGGCATCATGGGCAGCGGCAAGGTGGGAGGAGGGGTGTGGGTCCCTGAGAGAGGGGTTTTGCTGGGAATGGGGTTGGTGGAGTTCTCTCTCCTTCTCCCGCTCCCTTGCTCTGTTCTTGTGCTCTGCCAGCAATGTGTCAAAGCGCTTCCTCCGCCCTGGCACCGCCCTCCGCTGGCTTAAGGAATGTGTCTGGTGGGACATAAGAAAAGTCAAAGGTTAGAATTATTGTTTGGGAGGAAGGTTTGCTTAGGTTTTAATCTAATGATGGCCTCTTTTTTTTCAATCCCAATTTGTAGATGAGAGACGCATCTCTGAATTTTTGGGGAATTTGGCATGTGTGTGCTGGGAACCAGATGAATCTGCAAGCTAAGGTTTCATTAGCAGATGAACAAGTGGATCAAAAATGCTTTTCGCCTTTCCTGTTTCGAAATATAAACAGAGCAAGAAAAACAAATTCAATCTACCAAATTCTGGTATTGTTATGCTGCGTTTCAGTCAGTGCTCCCTCCCTGCTTTCCCCCAAAGGCTCATCATGACTTGTGATATTGAACGTTATAGATCAAATTGAAATTAAGTTGAAATTAAAAGCACTTTGGGTTACCTTTGGGTATGAAATGTGATATATTCCCAAATGAGTCCAAAAAAATGTTTATGCAGTGTTGCTACAGTTTACAGTTCCTTACACATATAGTGAGGAAAATAAATAGCTTGGCTTTAAGGAACCGGTCTTTTAATGGAATTTGTTGACAGCAAAACAAGCCAATGAGAACACTGCCAGCCTTATTTTTTAAAATGTCATACGGTCTACACCGCCTGAATACACAGCCCAAAAGCACAGCATGAAGTGAGAGAGACTAGTTACCTTGCATGTTAGGGATCTTGTGCATGGTTTCCGAGCTGTCATATCCACAACGCCACAATGGATATCTGCATTGAACTCACGTTCTGAAGGCACAAGAGAGAAAATCGTTACTTACATGCATTGTGACACATCACCTGCTCTGGTAACTTGCCAAACTGTAAGTTGTGTTATGTAAAATATTAGCCTTGGATGAGCCAAAGCCTTTCACGCTGATGTGACGTTGTAACTTTCAGTTTTCCTGTTCATTGGCAAACTTTAGTGCTTGTGGTGTACATTCTGATATCTTGAGGGTAAAATGCGCCCTGGAGTCTAAATATGTCTAATCAAGATTAGAGAAAAGAAATCATTTTGCTAAAGTAAAAAATATATATGAATTAAAAATAGTTTGTCAGGGCTGCATAATTTAGTTTTTTGGCTGTCGTTGCCGTATCAACTTGCATGATAAACACGTTATGAAAGACTGCAATATTGAACACAGGGATATTTTGAGTTAGCTAAAAGAGGGTATCAGTCGACAGCAGCACTTTAAAATGTAACTCATTCTTTTCTTTAAATCGATGCTTCTTGTGTTCAGGGCAACGTTCAATTTCTTCGATAAATGAATGTTAGAAATAATTCATTTTCATGTTTTTTCATTTCACAAGCAATTTCTTGTATTTTAGCTGCATGCTGAAAGCAGCAGGAAAGCAAAACTAAGTACTCCTTAATATCAGTTTATTTATTGTGAGTAATTTTGTCATTGCAGTATTCAACGTTATCGCATATATGTTATTTTCCTCATATTGTGCAGCCCTACTGTACACCAATTACAACCTGAATTCATAAATCAGACCTCAAAATGCAAAACATGGACAGCACAAAACTAGAACACCTGTTTCCCTCCATTTCCACTCCAACTGACCTGTCACTTTCTTGTTAAGGTGGCGTCTGCTACTGGCACTGCTGCTGCTGTCCTGCTTCTTGTCTGAGAGGACTGAGAGGTGGCCCTTGCCGTTGGGAATCTGACCCGGGGCCAGTAATGGAGGCTTTGGTATGGAGGGACAGTTAAGGCCTGGTTTAAGGGCTGATGAGGAGAAGGAGGAGGTGGTGATGGTGGTAGTGTTGGAGCTCACAGTGGTGCTAGAGGAGGATGTAGAGGAGGATGAGGTGGTGGCTGGGGCAGATAGGGCCTGCACCAGCTTAGCTGACGAGTCCACCCTCAGATGCATCTTCTCCACCTTGACAGCCGGGGTGAGGCTGGAAGAAAAGGTTACAGAGATGAAGAGGGCAGCAAGGAGGAAGCTGAGAGTTAGAAACACGGAGCCGGTGAGAAACGCATGGTAAGAGACAGATGTGCACGTATGGAGGGGGCTGGGAGGACAAAACATAAATCTAATATGATCCATCATTTATCAAAGACTTGGTTTAAAAAAAACACAGAGGTGTCAAAATACATTGTTTTTCTCTGACAGATCTTGAACACAAATCCTGGCTGAAACAGAGATTTTGACAATGACAGCACACTGCATTTTCAACTCTTCATATAGATCGCAGCTTGTCAAATGAGCAGGAACATTTCTAACGCAAGCTGACTTTCAAAGACAGGCCAGTGTCGAGGAAATATGATTATTAAAAGGAGAATAAATCTGAATAAAACTGTGCAAGGTGATGTGAACACAAGCTTTCAAAGTTGGGAGAGTTCAGAATTAAATATGGTTTTGCATTTGCATACACAAATCATAACACTGTCAGGATAATTCCATTTTGTTGACTACACCACTGATTGATTACCAAAATGTGATATAACGCATCAGTAAAATTATCTAGTTAAAATAGAAAAGAATACCAATTTCGCCTTTCATTTTATAAAAAGATCTGACATTGATGCTATACTTGGGGAAATGTTATTGTATGAAGCACTTACAGATTTGTTTGTATAGAAAGTGCTCCACAAAAAAAGACTGACTGATTGATTATTCAATAATATTGTATATAACAGCTGCATAGTTGGACAATTGAATAGTCATATCTAACAATGTCTGTCCATTAGACTGATGAGCTGCAATGATACTATTGTCAGCTCTACACTTAAGCTCCCTGGGCTGAAGTTAAAACTGGGAAATCTGAGCAAATTGGCTCAATTTCTTTTAAAAAAACATGAAAAGAAGGCTACTTAAAAAGAAATAACCCAAAAATTAACAAAAGGTTACCTGAAAATTAGCATGAAAAGAAGAGTAAAAAACGACAATGAACGAGGAAATGACCAGCCAAAAGTTCCAATATTAAAAAAATACACAGACGTGCTAGTGATTTCAAAAGAAATCAAATGGATTTTCTCATGTTTCCAAGGTTTAAATGCTTGTAAAAGGCATCTGATTGAATTAAGTTTTTTTGTGCTGCATACAAAAAAAAAAATCAGTCAATCCAGGTTTCAAAGGGTTACGCGATAGTCTCACAATATTTCAAGTCTATCTTGAAATGGTAGTCAGGTGCCCATATGTGCCAAAAGAAACATGGCAATGCTGGCTCCATTTAGCTGGCTGCACTAGTGTATATTAGATTATTAGGGTCTTAGCGTCAGGCAATATAGCCTTCACCAAGCTGGCAGCAGGGACTAATGTATGAGATGGAAGGAAATTGGGAAAAATGTGGGTTTCTTTAGAACATCCTTAACTAGCACATAGCATATCTATGTATAACAGGAAATCAAAATTGACTGAGGTTCCAGGCTGATAAACTGTTATTGGAGCACGAAGCGAACAGGGGTGAAAGTCTAATTGCTCTTCCTGTTCATACTGAACTTTAAAAGATCCCTTCCTAAAAGAATGATTAAGATTAAGTTGGCTAAATCACTTATTTAAATTTGGTCACACACATATTAATCAGAATTTAGGTAAATAAAAGTATTGGTTCAAACTTTGTACCAGGAAATTTTCCAAAATGAAGGAACTCAGATTCAGACTAAAAAAAAGACTGGAACATCCCTGCAAAGATCACTTATGTACTGTAGACTTGCACTGTTTGGTCTTTTGTGAACAGTTTAAGGACACAGTTTCATCCATTTTTTAACTTTAAAAATGATAGAGTGGTGTTTCCTCTCCCCACAAAACCACCTCTGGTCAAGTGTATATCCACGAGAGAGCATAATAATCAGGCAACAGCCAAGATTTGTTTGTTGTTGTTTGGCCAACTCATCAAATTAATGTTACTTAACTACATCAGAGTAAATTAACAGGAAACAGTAGTCATAACAGCCCATTAAATCAGCAAACATTATATTTATAGAAATGATTAATCGTTCAGTTATTTGTTTTGATGTATATCAGCATAATGCACAACCTAAGCAGCACAAAATACCGCAAATGTTACACAGTGACACTTACATTTTGTCCGGCTGGGGCGTCCTGAAGGGCGCACCAAGGGGTCTTCGCTGAAGGCCTGGCAGCTTGTCTTTGGCTGGTTTGAGGAGTTTGGGATTGGAGGAGGAGGAAGCTGATGAGGAGGATAAGCTGGATCCAGCGGTGGAAGGTCGGCTAGGGATGCCTCCACTCACCACTCCAGCTACAGCCCCTGAGCCCAGCCCAGGCCCAAGTCCGCTGCCACTGCTCCGGTTCCTGCCCGACACAGGGAAGGGCGCGGTGGAGGCTGGTTTGCTGGCCGAACTGTGTCTTCTCTCTGGAGCGACAATATAAACCAGGCTGACATTAAAACATAATAATTAACTTGATTCAACAATCAGGATGAAGCATCACAAAGCTTGGACAGACTTATGTATTTGGGGAAATGTGGCAATAATTGGACCAGGAGTCAGGAGAAAAGGCACACGGGAACATGGAAATCTTCCTCTGACAGTAGTGAGCAGGTTACCTCGACAGCAAATAAGCAGCATTTGTGATTCATGCCAACTCAGCCTGAAATAGAAGCAGCCAGCAGGTCAAGAACTTCATTTCCTGCCTGAGCTTCTAAGAACAGCGACTGTGCGAACTGATAAAAGGCAGTATGACAGCAGAGGAGGTTAGGGTGGTACAGAGATGTGGATGGAAAGACAAAAATAGAAGAAAGAGAAAAAAAAATGCTCATCACTAAGTGCTTGCATCCACACCTAAAATCTTTTCCTATGAAACAAACTAAGGTACACTACCGCTTCCACACACAATGAAACATCGGTCTCTTGCAGGTGCTCCCAACAGTAATCATAGAAGGGTTTGGGGTTTTTAAAGGAAGCTCTCATCGCTTGCTATTTTTAGTAACAGCATACGACAACAAAATAGCACACTTAAAATAATTTCATTGACATTACCACTAATGTTCCACAGCAGAGACTCATCTCACCATAACAGAGAAGCATTTGAGTCTAGAGTTCATTAACTGCCACAGCAGAGACTACCCAAGAAAAAGGCCGAACAACAACCTTTTTTTTTGTAATTCTGAAGTTACTGCGAGTTGCATCAAAGTCTACTACTGTGTTTATATGGAATCAGGCAGACAATACATGACAGTACAACACTGGACAGCACAGGACAAATAAACTGTCCGACAGTATGGAAAGACGATAAGTTATGATGGTTTTGCTTTATTGTTTACAAAGAATGGAATAAAACAATATAGGAAAAAAATAGCTTTGAATAGCAATAGCATCTAACTTTACCGTTGTCAGTATCTCTGCCAGAAGGATTGAAACGGTTAAAATGACCATCTCAGAAAATATCCCAGTGTCTTGGTATCACAGTATTACAGAATTATCATTATTATCAGCTACAATGACCCTTAAAGGAATGAACACACACATTTTTTTGTTTGTTTTATAACTATAATTGAAATATGAAGCCACGTTTTTAATAAAACTATGTGTAAAAGTCTCACTTTAGAGACTAACTAAAATAAAGGTAAAATTTTTGTTCCAGCTGCATTTTTTCAATGCTGAAGATAAGCAAATGTACACTGTATGATAACCATCAATTTTCATATCACAGCGTACCTTGGAACTGGTAATATGCTGCAACCCTATCTTCCAGCCCCACCTAATTTTACGGTCCTGCTCTCGTCCACTAAAATTATATCCAGTTTGCCATCTACAGTCTCCCCGATTTTATAATAACGCAGCAAAACAGACATACTGGGCCCCCTGGGGTCAAGGAGAGAGACAGACAGACAGACAGACACTCCTGCTGCTCTGACCATAAGTGGAGAGAGAGAGTGCGACAAATATACAGAGAGAGAGAGAGAGAGCGAGTTGTTCGCTGAAGAGCTGAGGACAAGCAGGCAACTGAAGGTTAACTTGACCCTCTTTTTGTCAATACTGATGCATGAGCAACATGGCAAAGAATGAAGAAAAAAATAGCGGTAAACATACAATGAATTTTAGGCAATTCAGCTTCAGGAGCACAAACGGGTTTTCATAGAAAGCGTCTGTCGGCAGCTAGCTAACCTTTGACTGGGCTAACTTCCATGGTGTAGTGGGGAAGTGGGCCACAGGCCAAACTCAGTCTCAGCAAACAATGTTGTTGCTGCAGAAACAGTGGAGGTGAGGCTAACATACATGCATGCACAGAGCTGCCACTCCCCATTTCCCTCAACCCCCGACGCACACAAAAACACACAAACCTTCAAACTGTACAGCCTTCTTCCAATTTCCCTTTTCAGGGCGAAAAAAAAATGCTTTTAAGAGTGCCCTCTTCTCACCTAAGGGCCTCTCTCCACACACCCATTCACGACACACTCCGGATATCTTCCCTCCCTCCACTTAGCAGCCTTTCTTTCACTCCCTCCTGCCCTCCTCTCCTTCCCCCTGCTGTCTGTCTTGTCCCAGTCACAGTCAACAGCACACCCTGCACACAAACTCACACCAGGAAACCCCAGCGTGATACTCAGTGTTCTGTCCACAAAGCACTGTCTCTGAGAAAAGAGAGCCAACACCAGCAGCAGAATGAACGCGGAGCAAAGAAAAATGCGAGGGAAAAAAAACAACAAAAAAAAACAAAAAAACAGCAGACACAAGGAATAGGAGGAGCCTTAATATCCTCTTTCACACTGTCAAACACTTGGCTCGATGCTAAGGGGAATCCCTGGCTGTGTAAGTGAGAAAAACCCTAACATACAAGTGAGATGGCCTTGCAAACATCTCCACAAGCCCCACGTTCAAATTATTACATGGCCTGGCCTCTGTATGAAAATAACAAACCTGTTCTTCTAGTCAAAATAACAAACTACGGTTAGTTTCCTTGCTATATAAGCTCAGGGTGCAAAATGAGTTTTTGTGTGTTTGCCTCAGCCAAGGTGCTGCAAGGAGACAAGCCTTTGTTCGACAAGTAAGTTCACAGGCAAATGCATAAAGCGGCAGCCGAGCTAGCAGCTTCCCGTTCTGCAGTGAGTGTCACCCCTGCTGGGATCAGCCTCAGCTGAGAAGCACAAACACCTAACGGGAGACAGATGGGCTCAAAGAAGCACGCTAAAATCATATTGAGACCATCTCAATGGTGCTGAGATCAGTGCCTCTACCCTGTGTTCACGCTACAAGGGGTCCTCCCATAATGACATCAGAGGAAGGGAGACAGGAGGCAAATCACAGCAAGACCACTCCTCCTCTGTATGGCCACATTTTGTGGCATCGCCATAGAAGCTTACCTAGATTTAGACCGTTCTAGTGTGGAGCTGAAACAATTGGTCAACCAACAAGAAAATGTTTACGTCATCTATCAAACAAAACGTACCAACCGTTGTCTGGTTTCAGCCTCTTAATCTTGAGGATTTGCTGCTTGTCTCTATTTTATATTGTGAATGGAAAAATCTTTGGTCTTTGGACTCTTGGTCAGAGAAAATCAGACATTTGGGACCTTACATCGGGCTCTAGGAAACTGCAGTCTGCACTTTCTACTATTTTCTGATGTGTTTTTGACTTAAGGATTCATGTATTACAAAAAATGCATTATTAAAATCATCAGATTAACCGATTATGAAAATTAGCATTAACTGTTTTGACAATCTGATTGAGCAGGAAGTGATAAATCCATACACATATATCCAATAGAGGAAGATGACGACATAAAAAGGGCTGGCAGGCAGCAGTTATCATCAGAAAACTTGAACTCATGTTGTAAGTGATCCATACTAAATGAAGAAAAATTGTTCAGACAGCTTGACTGATTTGCCCAGAGTTTACATGATCTTTGTTAAGAATAACATTCTCCTTGACATGACACTGCTATCAAGTTATTTTTTACTGGACGGGCCACAAACCAGGCTAGTAAACAGCAGAGCAGCATGGAAGCTACTGAAAATGTTACGGTGGTTACTTACTTCGTATATCTCTTTCTTAATCCGTCTCTCTCTCAAGCCTTGATGCCAACTAATTGAGAACAATGTTCGAGTGCTGCTTGGACAGAGACAGACAGTATTTTCTGGCAATTGTTTATTCCATTATGCCAGTATACAGGCTAAAAAAAATGAATACACCCAGGTGTTGTATTTGCACCACTGCCGATGGAAGTGCATTGGAACAAGCGGCAATAATTACCCATGACTTCTTCAGAGTTATTTGACCCGGGACACAATGCAGATTATAACGTTTCCCATCAAAAAAAAAAGCCAGACGTTAGTTGGTGTAAGTGGGTTTTTTCGGTGCCACGGGAAAGGGGCTTTACACAATTAACTTTATCCAGATGAAAGCATAGGAGAATCTAGTGGACTATAAGTATTATGTGCAGCTGTGTTTACAACCTTGGAATCAAAGTGGTATTAAACGTCTGCCGTCTTTTTTTGTCGGGGTGAATAAATGTCCTTAAAAGTTACTGTCTTTTTACTTTACAGCTCTGTACATGCATGCACAGCTGGTGTCAGGTTACTAGCCAGTTATGTGACTTTAGCTACTGCTTTCTACCAACTAGGTCAACCCTTCCAAGAGGTATGACGATGCTGCTTAAAACCTGGGTCTTAGGTAGAAAACACGGAGTTGTCAAAGCACATTTTAATCGTAATACCAAATTAAGACATATTTAATGTAGTGCTTTAACATTTACATTTCATGTAAGTTGGCTCAGCTCCTCCAGACTTAAGACGAAGGTATTTGATCCATGTCTGTGGCCTTTTCTCTTCTCATTTTTTAAAAATCTTTTTTCCCTACATACTACTACCATTTTTGGGACTGAAAAGAAAACTCTTTTTTTCCCAATGTGATTGATTGGAACAGCTGTAAAAAGAGCACATCATAGGCATTTGTCAGGGATTCCCATATACACTCAGACTGAGCATCAGAACGTCAGGTGCAGTGAGGCCCTGGGTCAAAAAGTTTGCATTCACTTGCCTCTGCAGCAGCTGCTCCTCTTTTCCATCAATCTACTATGATTAGACAGCTCCGACCGGATCGACGGATCAATTATCCACCCCACAGCTCAAGCTTAGTTAACTGCTGCTGATGGAAAAAAAAAACTCCTGAAACGATATGCCCGCATTGCGTTCACGGACACGCAAAAAAAGATAAAAAGGGGACCAACTTTAAAGTAAGCTACTGCCACACATGGATTCCAGTTATGTGGGAAACATTGTTTGTGCAGTGTTGGTCGTCATTGCCTCCAGTTGCCTGCCTTCTGTCTGGACTGCAAGCTTATGTATAACTTAGGTTGCAAAGAAACTCCTACTTGAATAGAAGTCGAAGGACGCACCATAAGCTGCTCATTCAGCAATTATTAAACTTTAATCCACACAATAATTTAACAGCATAAAGGTGATGGTGAACAATTATTATGATTAAGGCTGAATTAATCGATCAGATATCAAATATATCAGATTCTGCAAATTCACAAATACCATCCTGTTAAAAACGTATGGCAGCCACATGCTGAGATATTTTTATGATGTTTTAATTCATAGGCACTGTAATGCCATCCCACATTTGTCCACTTGTCTTCAAAATCCTCATGCAGGTTGTAACAGTCGGGTCTAGACAGACTTGTATCAGTCTGTTGTGTGGGAGGAGCCCTTCTTTGAAAAAGGTCGAACCAGTGGCAAGGACACTGGTTTCGTTAAGAGCAATATGCCATCATAACTCCCTCTTGTGGCTGACCCTGACTACTATAATTGCTGCCACACTTCATGGGGAATGCACAACACTGAAAAGATTTCAGTGACAACACTAAAAAAGTTTTAAGAAGAGAATGATATCAGATGTGTGATTCAGATGCTGGGAGTGGGAGTGTTTAGGTTTGGACAAAAAATTATGCATTCCAAAACAAAATCAAAATTCTGTTTTCAACTTCTTAAATGTTAATATTTCTGTTTTTTGTTTACTCCTCTCTATAACAGTAAATCTTTGGGTTGTAAAAATGCAAAATTTGAGGACGTCATCTTGGGCTTGGGGAACTTAACTTAACTTTAGGCCTCAAGAAAATGTAAACCGGTGAGTTGTGAAAGAATTCACCCACCTATAGTTGTAATAAATGTATTGATTAGCTAGAGACCAATACCAGGTTTTGTACCAGGCTGTACACATGTGTTTAGGCTATGAAGTTGGGCATTTTGACATGGGGGTCTTTGGGGATTTACTCTGTTTTGAAGCCAGCCTCAAGCAGCCATTCGTTGAACTGCAGTTTTTGGCACTTCCAGACTGGCTTCATTTTTCGGCTTCGGAGGTTGTCACTTGGTATGTACACTCTGCTACAAAAGCCCACAGCATGACAAGGTGCAGAGTGTCTATTCTGGCCGAGCGCTGCCTGTTTGGAGTTTTTTTCTAGTCGTTGAGAGTTGAAAATATTTGGTTGAACACGGGCTGCTCGTCACGGTCACTTTTTACCCAATCACAGTGAAGGAGGTGGGACAAATAGCCTACCACAAAGACCAACCAACAAATTGCAGTGCAACAAATGAATACTGAAATTAAAAAAATAAATAAATAAATAAAAATACTGAGCCTACACAGACTGGAGGAACATCCTCCCTTGCTACGTGCATCAGCTTTCCCTTCATCCAGAGCACATAGGTACTCAACCTAGTACCAACATATTTACTTCCAGACATACTCTGTATCATAGCAACCAAAGTGTCTCAGCTGAAAATATGTGCACCTCTTTGCCCTTTAGTGTTCTGCATTTAACAATTAACAATTATTTAATGTTTAAAAACTGGGTCATTTTTGTCATTTAAAAAGCAACAATATGCCCAAAAACAGCCTAACAATAAAGCAAATGAAGCATAATTATATAGCAACAAAATCAGGATTAATGATGTAATTTGCAAAACCAAAAAAAAAAAAGGGGAAATTCCTTCACCAAGACAGCTTTTAAAACAATTCATAGACTATGAAGAAAATAACTGACAGATTAATCGACAATGAATATCGGTAATTGCAGCCTCAACTAATAAAGCAATCTTAATTTAACAGCCCTACATGACATGACATGGTAGATGTCACTCTAACATGCAGCCTTCTTTAACATTTCAGTAATACCAAATAAGTTTGGTGGTGAGAAGACAGCTCATTTCTTCAGCGACTGTGGGCGTCTGTGAACTTGCCGTGAACGCTGTCAACTTTAAAGAGAGCCACAGTGATGCAGTCACTCTATTCACAGATCTATAATTCATCCATTTACTTTAGCATTTTAGAGACCCAGCTTAACAACTAAGCAGTGCACTGAAACGCACATACACACATAGCTTAAGCATTAACAGAAATCTGATCTAAAGTTTAAGTTAAAAAAAAAAAAAGTACGTTACTGCAAAGACTGGGAGTGCCACATCAAATATTAAAATGAAAATTGTAAACACACACAGGTGAGATAGTGAATTAAATAAATAAATAAATAAATCAGAGTTTGTGGCACTTCATGGTATATGGCTCCTACAGATGAAGACTACTGTGTTACTTCCTTTTTCACTAATCTACTGCATCTAACATCCGCATTCATTCCACCTACTTGCTTGGGGTCATCTATAAAATTCAGAAACTCTGCATGGTTTTTGCATGAAAGATGCTGCTGAATATATGTGTGCATACTTATGCGTGTGTGCGCTTGTGCATGACACTTACCGTAGTGTGCTTGGAAGGCTTGGGGCTTGACTACCTGGCCACAGTGGTTGCACATCACCAGGTAAAAGTCGTCCTGTGCGGGACACTGGCCAAATATGGGCATGTCTGTACACAGAAAGAATCAACCAGACAGGGCACAAGTCAAGGAGAGGCAAACATAGACCTACATTCACCTGGTGACCCAGCTGGCAGCTGACTGACTTCAATGAAAAAAACATTTGTTGTCATAACACTGTAATAGCTCCAGGTGGGGTAACTCCAGTTTATGGCATTATCTTTTTACAAAACACAAATAAGGAAAATTGATCATGTCCTGGATAAAATTTAGATGTTATTGCACTGTACAATAAACACATAAAAAACTGAACATGAACGAGTTCACTGAAGGCAAGCCGACAACCAAATTCTGCACGTGCAAATACAGATTATTCCAAAGTAGCAATTTATCATCATACTAAGAGTCCCCATTTATCATAGCCAGTGTCTTAATGATCAGAAGCAGAAGTGCTGATCTAACAATCCAAAGGTTACTCGCTGTAAAAGAATCAACATTTCTCCCAGATATAAACAAAAAACACACATAAAATGTATGCCGTGTGGTGTGTGTGGAGGATTTGTGACTTAAGAGCCATCATTACGGAATACAATTCAATGTTTTTCCCTCATGCTTCCTGTGTTGTTCTTCTACAGCAGAGATACTCAACTTGCTTTGCTGGAGGGGCACTTTTACAAAATGACAGGAGGCCAGGGGCCAGTCGCAGCAGCCTCATATAAGGATTCTGGGACATTTCTAGGATAACGTTGCTACGATTGAAGGACATTTCTAGAATCGTAGGACGTTTGTAGTATTTTAGGACATTTTTTGGATTTTAGGGCATATCTAGGATCTTTAAGATGTTTCTAGTATTTCAGGACATTTCTGAGTGCCAAGATGGGAATTGTCCTGTAGTGCCACAGAGGCAGTCCAACTGTCAGGCACACAATCATTTAAAAGCAAAAGGAGCATGAATGCCAAGGTACATGCATGGCATGTCTGCAGCTCCAGCATCTCCAGCCCCCCAAATAGTTCAAACCATGCCTCACGCTTCACAAACCACTCTAGCCACTCTGAGGCATATCAGAGGGAAGTGCCGCTCCTCACCAGAATGTGATCAAAATTTACCATGGCGCAAAGAACCAGAAAGCACCTAATTAGGGAGGCTAATTAAGAGATTTCCTGGGGCATTATGATGAGATGAGCAGAGGACAGGATACAAGAGGGGAGAAGTGGAGCCCCTTTTCAATATGCACTCTCCCAGGGCCGTCAAGGGTTCTCCAAATACCACTGGACGAGTCTGGAAGGGATGAGGGCCATTAAGCAAAGACCATTTAAAAGGGCCTACCTGGCGGGATTCCCTTTCAGGGAGGTCAGTGGCAGTCTTGTGTGGATGAATTGACAAGCCTGATGCTACTTAATATGTGTCAATTGTCTGAAGCCACTCTGCTAAGTGTCTCCTTCAACAGTAGTGGAGCAAAAGACTTACTTTCAGTGGCTGGGGTCTGCCAAGGAGAAAAGGCAAATGTCTTCACTTTATGGACGAAGGCATGTAAATTATATAGAACTTGAGTAGGGAAGCACACTGCATATGTGCTCAAGCAAGGGTCTGCAGGAAAGTGACTCACTGGTCGTCACTTGCACAAGTGTAACGCCTCAGACACACTGCATGCGTGAGCAGCACATGATAGCAACCTCGGCGCACTGCTGTGTCTCGCACGTTTGCAGTTGTAAAACTGGCAGCGTTGCTCCTGCAACGCTGCTGCAATGCTGCCTGCTGCTGTGAGTATTACATTTACACAATTATAAACAAATATTCCATTTGTTTATGAGGTTGTGCAAGCTCCTGCATTGTTGGCGACACGGTCCTGAAAATATTTCAATATAAAATGCCTTGTGTCAACAGCTGAAGGAATTAGATATATTTATATTTCCTCATGTCTGTGACAGATAGAGAGCTTGAAACTGCAGTAAAAGGTGGTATAATGTCAATATAATTATCACAGTCTATTTCTGTTGACAACCATGCATGCCACACAGAGAAAAACCAACAAGAAAAAAGCAGCTGAGATACACCTAAACAGCACTGCTCACTCAGGCAGTGTGGCTGTTCTATCTTGTGAACATGGGTGCCGAAATAAAACAACAGGTTTTGTGATGTTCACACGCTGCTAACGCAGACAGTGTTTCCAGGTATAAGTCATTTAAGTGGTAATTGGAGGCTGGCCTGAGTTCTGGGTAACTTTTTGGTTTTACGTAGCTGTTTTCATCCAGTTCTCTTGATGAGCCATTCTCCAGTACCACTAGCAAAGTAAAGCGAGAGAGAGCACACATATTTGCTAAATCAATAACTTTCCGTGTATTCTCCATTAAAAACTCCACCTTCTCTCAGACTCTTCATTGAAACCGGCCAAGAGCTGCAGAGTCCAACAAGCCAACCACATTTCCTTGCAGAATCAATAGCAAGGTCAAACAAGACTCATTCCCAAACTGCTGCTGTTGTTCATTTGGGAGCGTTCTCCAAACGGGTTGCTCAACTATAAAAGCAGCCCGACTAGATCGCCTCCCCACTCTGCATTCAACACACTGGCACCGACTGAACTGTACCACTGAAATGGCCTGACTTGAAAAGTGGTCCAACACCACTGTGTCTGCCCCCGTTCTCGATCTCCATTTTCTTCTTGTGCGAGGAGGAGATGAAAAGGATAGAGAGAGCAACGGAGTCCATGTGGAGGAGAAAGAGGAGACAGAGCGAGGCCAAGAAAGGAGCACAGAGAAAAAAAACAGAGAGAAGCAGGCCGAGGCGTCGCCGAGACAAAGCGAGCGTGAGCAGAGGACCAGAGCTAGAGGAAGAGAAAGAAAACGTGTGAGCATGAGACAGAGGAGGAGACTGAGAGTCCAGTTAATCTCAGCATCCTCATCCATGACAGTGATGAATGATCTAGTAGCAGCTCTGGCTGCCTCTGAGCAGCACACACGCTGGCTGAATGTGACCTGTGGCTGACACTGGCCCTACATTTCCCAGCCTCCCTGACTGTGACAGAGCCACCGTAAAATGTATATGAAGCACAGCAAACGACAAGTGGATCCATCAGTCATCAATTGCCGTATATTTTTAAAATATGTTAATAATCTGAGTGTGTCAGAATAGCGGTTACACCACAGGAGGAATCTGTTGGTGAGTCATGGTGGAGAGGTGTAGTCATCAACTTGTAATACCCCTACTAGACACACACACATAGAAACTCACAGAATAACTCTCTATGAACACGCACTTCTGTCCTGAGCAGCATGTGATGATCTGGCCCATCACACAAACAACAGACGCTAACAGACGCTGCTACATGACACAGACATGTTTCACTTGCATGTCATGTAGCCCATCGGCCTCATATTTTAAAGCTTCATTCAGCCTCTCTGTCTTCCTCTGAAAATGCTTTCTTTGACCTGGAAAGATATAATAATCTCATCCACTTTAAACACAGCTTCTTCAGCACAAAGCAGACAAAATCTCTTAGGGGGGCTGCCACCCCATTGCCATATATCTCACACTATTTTAAATACTCTGTATGAAATATGAAAGCTCTATTTCTCTATGCCTCTGGGACATGTGTTATTGACATTGCGCTATAGTCTTAGGGTATGCACACAGACTACACTGTTGACCAATGCATATGCAACATAAGATAAGTGCCCTGTTAAACAGAATGCAATTAACCCTTTCCTTTACAGGAAGAGAGAGGGAGAAGAAAAAAAAGACTATAACTGGACACACTGATGACAAAAGCGAAAGCCAAAATCAAGTGACCAAAGAGAACTGTATGTTAATCACAAATGTACTTTCTGCAAGGGGTGTAGGAAACAGATCATGGTTTGGGTTCAAAGGAAAACATTTCTGACAGAAAGCCCTGAAGGTGAACTTATCCCATGTGCTGATTTTGTCAGTGGAGTCAGTTTAAAGTTAACTTAACCACACTCTATATCTTACAGTTATGTGGCAGCTTCGTCTGTAATTGTGTTTAATGGGCAAATGGTGTCGTCTCATATCAATCGCAGGCCTCTGATAATGCTGATCTAATCAAAATCGCATCAATGCAGACTTTGTGATGCTGGCAAATATTGTATTGTTGTCCAGTGAATCAATATAATATTGTATCTTAAGGAAACTGATCATTTACACGCCTACTTTCTGTAAGACTGAACAAGAGTAAATATTTGATCTGTGTTATGGTTGCCCATATGGATTACTTTTGGAAAGACTGAGAATTAAACATTGCAAAACAATAAAGATACAAGATTTTCTTTTATTTTTATAATTATAATTATATAAGGAAGAGTTAATCCCCAAAATCAAAACTACATATTTTTCCTCTTACTCGCAGTGCTACTTATCACTCTAGAATGTTTTGGTGTGAGTCGCCGAGTGTTGGAGATATTTGCCTTCTCTCCAGTATAATGGAAGTAGATGGCACTCGGTTTGTGGTGCTCAAACTGCCAAAAAAAACCAAAAAAACAAGATCTGTTGATTATCTTGAGTAATCGGGTCATGATTTCTGGAAAGAGACATTGCTGTGGAGTTTTTCAAATGTATGTTTTGCTCTTCAGTACCACAAGCCGATTGCCATTATGTCAATTATATTAAAGAGAAGGCAGACATCTAAACGGCTGATATCTCCAACACTGCAACATACACCAAAACAATCTAGACTGATAAATAGCCCTACAAGTAAAAGGAAAAACATGCTTTCCTGATTTTGGGGTTGACTGTCTTATTAAGTATATGACATAGCTAATATCCTTCTTTCTTTGCCAGTTGAACTGTTACGACTAACTGTTTGTACATTATTATAACTAAAATGATTAAATGTAAAGGTCATTCTTCACTGAGATATGACTTATGACAGATGCCCTGTTAAGCAAATGCATCCAAAAACATCCAACATTCAACCCACATGTGCCTCTAAAGTGTTGGACAACTCGGTGTCCAAAGGTGTTCTATTTTAGGGGTCACCAAAGTCCGAAAACTGTCAAAGTGAAAGACAGTTATTCACACCACAGTGATCACTTTGTCGTTGGCTGTAGACTTAATGATGGTGACGATGATCTTGTGGTTTTTGCTTAATTAGTGCCATTTTTCTCTGCCAAATTATACAGACAAATAGATTTTCAAACTGGAAAACAGAGGATTCATTTATTTTCACTATGCAATTAGCGCTGAAATACAGATAAAAAAAAGGACACGTTAATCTTGGTGTCCGAGTAGCTGTGATGGCTGTCCCCTAACAGCACATGGTGATGTGTCTTCAGCAACACATAAAAAAGCTTTCTCCGAAGACATTATAAGTCGCCATGAATGTGGAACATTATTGAAGCACGAAACCTTTCATTAGACTTCATTTAAGTCCCCCTTCACACTCATTTTAAAGTATGTAAAAATTAGAATTAATTTCTATCATTTTTAACACGGTTTTCCCACATAAAATAATCCAAAAAATGGGTTGGAAGCACATCTGCTCTTTAGCCCTCGTTGAGAAATTCTGGTGTGGTAGGTTTCACTTTTGCTCTCTGCAGAGGTGGCACAGCGCTGCAAATATGTGTGGAGATTGGTCTGGCTTACGAAGACCGGTAAAGGAGCAGTGCGCATCATGATGGATAATGTTAGCTTCAGAAGAAACACTGAGATTCAGCTTTACATGTCTGAGCCTCCATCAAACTCAGACTCAGATGGGTCTGCTGTGCACCGAAGTCAGCAACGGGCAGACGTGTCAGAATAGTACGTGTATTTAGCATCTTTTATTTGTTTGTTGTTTTTTGTTGCTGTTGTTTTAGCTTGTAACAAGCAGTCGTTAGTGGTTGTGAAATTGCATTACATTTTAATTACATTGGTCAAGTTTACATCCATTAACTGCACGCTCTAACATGTTTATTGCCAAAACTTACTATGCTAATGCAAAGTCTCTATGTACTGACAAGTCTGCTCTGCGCTGGAGGTTTCAGCTTTCTTTGCCGGGTTGTGCTGAAGTCTGTACCCCCCGTTGTTGTCCTTGTTGTATCCTGTGTCTTACAGAAATTGTTTTTTGTATAAATGACGTACCTAATGCAGTTTTAGCCGAGCATATGTTTGAATCTCAGATTTTAGGGAAGTCATCACAGACATTGCTCCATTCAGTAGAGGAGTGTGATAACACCTCTCTAGTGACAGACTTTACACAGACACAGGTCAGTATGGTCAAGGTCTAACATTTTAGTGGACATAAACAAAAGAAAAACACACTTTTGATTTGAGAGGGACTCTTAAAATAGGTTTTTGAATTTCTCTGTATCACTGGAGTCACAAAGGTTGTTTATCATTCATTCATTACAATCTGAGTTCAAAAAAGGTTTCCTATTCATCCTGTAAACTTGATCATTTTGATGTCGCTCTCAGAGCTCTGCAAGCCTGGAAAACAGCATATGATTGTTGATTTATTGTGATACAAGATGCCATTTTATTGAGGTCACAGTTTACCTTTGTAGTGAGGCTCATTCTAAATGCCGGCCTGCCAGCGGGACTAATCAGCTAACGCTAAACAAGTCGTTTCCAAAATAAGATTGCGGTTCAAACTGCTGTGAAACATCACTCCATGGCACAGGAGCCAGATGATGTGTGTTTCTGACATTGATGGCTTTATTACCCATGTCAAAAGATGTCCACTTTGAACGTACTGCTGGTTCAAGGAAACACTGTAAGGAAACCCACAGTATGTTTTAAGCTTTAGAGAGAAATCATGGTTACTGACACGAACCTAAATCATCTCATCACTTTATCAGATTTTTTTTTTAACCATGATGATGGCAGACTTTCAAAGATTACATTTCAAGGGGCCTGAAAAATTCATAAATTTAGATTACATGCTGTTTGGTCAGCAAGTGCTTCAAAAGACATTGAAAACTTATCTTAAATCTTAAATAGTACTATGACATAGAGAAGGCTTTTACAAAAGGTCCCAATCACCGTTTTAGTAGTGACCTTTACATTTGAGAAATCACACTAATTTCTATAAATTATTTCTCCTTATTTCAGTAACAAAATCCTTAAGGCAACAAACTGCTGTTGTTTCAAGATAAGGGAAGACATGTAAATATGGTGGAAGGTTTTAGGCATAAAATGGCAGAAATGTGCATACTTCACTATAAAGTCCATTAAATGCATTCTCCAAACAGAATATGTCACTGTTATTACTATGTTTGGGCATAGACCCAAGTGCAGCGAGTCTAAGTTTTTAACCGTTAAGTTATTTTAGGGGCAGATGTAAATGTCAACTACCACACGAATAGGAGACACGTTTCACTTATTGCATCCGGTTGTCCGATCAATTCATGATGCGCATGATTTACAGGACGACTCGTGTAAAGTGTCTAAATCCATGTGTATGCGTGCGTGTGTGTGCGTGTGCGTGTGTGTGTGTGTGTGTGTGTGTGTGTGTGTATGTGTGCAAACCTCCAGAACCAAAATACACCTTTGGCCCTAGAGGGGGGAAAAAAACACTCACCTTCTCTGCACAAACGCATGGCTTCTCGATTTTTCCCGAAGTCTTTGAAACTTTCCTCTGATTCAGCACCTGAAAATGAGGCGATCCGACACACAGACAAATAAATAGTTGCACTTGCTTGCCTGCTCGTGCTGTTGCTACCAGTAGCGCTTCTTCATATTCCACCAAAAACTGCATGCAATCGGCCAAAAAACAGGACAGGACTGGCAACTGTCGCGCTCTACCTCGATTCCTCGCGCACGTTCGGGACGCTGGGGAACTCACCGTCGTTGCCGTGGAGTTTGGCGGCGTCGACCCAGTTGCTCCAAGGCTGTCCCAGCATTATTTCTGGACTAGGCAAGGATCTCCGCTCCGCAACAGTCGCCATTGCTGTGGAGCCTTCTCCCCGCTGGATCTGCTGCTGCTTCAGCTGCTGCCTGGCCGCTCGGCGCTGCTCCCCCCTGACGTCATCCTCGGCCCTTTCCGACATTCTTTCCGCTACAATGTAACAACACGAGAGTCAGCGTTGGTCGCGCTCGGGATAGGAGGACTTTTTCACTGATTGACACAGGCAAGCGCGTGTTGTTTTCACCACACCCGCCCTCTTAAAAAACACAACCTGTGTATGTGTGTGTGAGTGTATGTGTGCGTGTGTGTATTGTCAAGCAACAAGTAGGCTACAAATACAAATCATACAAAATATAAGGCATTATAACGAATTAACTGGTAGATTATCTGAGGGTTTATGGATCCCTGTATAGTGAGATTAACCCTTTGAACCATTTCAGTAGCTGAGATGCGCGGTGCTATATATAGAACTATGTGTGTTGGACGAGTGCTCTAAGTAACAACAATTTCTGTAATTTTATAATATATAATGCTGCACGATTTGATGCGATCCTGGAAAGTCCTGCAACTATTTATAGTTTTCTCTTTTTTTTTTTCAAGCACGTAATGTGCTGTTTAATGATATAGGGATCTAATGGAGGTGGGTGGGAAGAGAGAGAGGGGGGCGGGTGTCGCGATTAATTTTATTTATTTATTTATTTTTGTACTGCAATACTATATGTCACGCAAATCCTTGCTGTCATTATATATGCATGTCTTGAAACTAAATAATAATAACTCGATCACAAAAATAGAAACCTGAGAAAATTGTCTCGATTTCTTTCAAAAACACGGGAAGAAGGCAATGAGGAATAGAGTAAGAAATTACCAAAAGTTTGCAAGAAATTAGTAAAACGTACAGGGAAATCACCTGAAAATTACTAAAGAACAACAAGAAAAACAACCATACAAACAACACAAAAAAGAGACAAAGACAAACAAAAAGAAAACGAAAGAAAAAACAAACAAACAAACAAGATTTGGAAAAAGTTCTTACAAATGTATTATAATTCTTGAACATATTTTTAAATATGTAATTATGATAATTATAAATATAGATGTCCCTAGCTTTTCTCCCTAGACATTTTACCTTGGACAGATTTCCATAACCTTTTTTTAAAATTTTCTTCTAGAATATTTATTTCTTACAAAGTTGCTCATTGCCTTTTCTCCATGTTTTTGAAAGAAATCACACCAATTTGCTCAGGGTTCAGAGGTTTAAATACTTGTGAAAGGTGTCTAAAAGGAGCATAAGAAAAGTGATGTTGCTCCAGGTTTAAAGGGATTAAATTTATTTGACATACAGTGCTTCACTACTACTATACCACTATTTTTTAAAATTTTCCCTATTAAATATAACATACACGCAGAAAGTTTAAAATGTATCACTTCTTTTTTTTGTCTTTAACTAGCCATGATTTTCCTTTTTACACCTTGCAGTGCTGCTATTCTTTTAAAACATAGTATTTTACTGGATTTTATTATTTTAAGGTTTGTGGATTTCGCCTTACCAGTAGTCTCAGTATAATACTATGATTTGTATTATGCTTTGCAAGTAAATTAGGGCTCCAGTAATGTACTAATTTCACAATATATCATGAAATACACATGGTCTGAAAATGGGGGATCATCATATCTGGCATGTTGACGTATACAGTATAAAAAATTGTTCCAATTATCGTGCAGCATTACTTTAACAAAATACTAAACTTTCTGTTTTTATGTCATTGTAACTCACAATATTAACAACAATTTTGTAATACTGCATACTGTGGAACCGTGATATTTTATGTGATGGTTAACTTACTCTGAAAATCTCATATTGTTGAAACCCTACTGTAGACACCAACTTCGATGCGAGTCCTCACATACAAGAATACAGAACACATTTACAGATAAGTTGATCTTCATGGATGACGGATCAGTTACTGTTATTGTGACACTAAAACAGAGTCTGACTCAAATTATACAGCTCACACGAAGCACTTCATGAGATCTAGATCAGACTTGGACAGATTCCCTTGTGGCTCCTTTGACAGTTCAGAAGTAAAGACAGATTCATCCACAGTCAAGTTGTTTTTGCTTTCACTTTCAAAAGGGAATGTTTGTGATCTGCTCCAATGATGCATTTATTCAACTGACAAATGTCAACAAGCAAGAAAACAATAAAAGAAGGTTCTTTATGTTGCCTTGCCAGAGACAACATCTAGTGTAAAGACTGCTGATTCTTATGAAGACACAAAGTAATACACTCACTTACTTGCAAGAGGCACAAAGATTTCTAGTCTTCATCTGACGCTGTCTCTCCCGTTTTATATGAATGATGTAGTGGTGGATTCTGTGTAACCATTTATCTTTTCCTTCACAAATCAGAAATTCTGAAGACACTGCTATCTGTCAGTTTGACATCAAAACAAGGCCAGTTTAAGCAGCCGTCTACTCTGTTTTCCTGATATTAAATGAAGGTTATCTGAAAAAAAAAAAAACACACTCCGAACAGTTGAATAGATTCCCACTTGGTATGCACCCTGAAGAGCTATGAGCAATAATGACGTTGGTCCTCTGTTGCTAATTTCAAGTGTAGACTTCAGAAACTTGGGGTTATCTTTGGTCCAACACTAAATATAGAAATACAAATTGTGACGTGTTTCCTGAACATGTTGCCAGTGTCTTACGGGGAAAAAAAAGTTGTGTTTTTCTCCCTTTTGTCTTTATTTATTGCATATATATATGCATACACCTCAGTCAAAAACCAACCTATTGTATGAAAGTGTTCCAAGATATGAACACTCCAGACTCCACTATTAACTTAGAAAATCTATCTGCATATGTTAATACTCTGAGGATGTCGAGTTTTAAGTAGCAGCCCGTCTAATTAAAGTAGTTAAACCACGGGGAAAAAAAGAAAAAGGATTACCAAACATCTCTCATAAGTTCAGGGGTCAGCATATATATATATATATTTATTTATATTTTGTTCAGGCAACCTGTTTGGTCAATAATAATTCCCTGTACTTCCTTAATATTAACATGGATACCCACAATAACACAGTGAGCAGGAAACCTGATGCTAGATGCTGTTGCTGAAGATTGAGGGTGACAGCAAGTGAAAACATAGATCTCGACTTTTGGTGCCTTGTTATTTTCTTTTAGAAAATACTAAAGATAAAATTTGCATGACATTCAGCAAACAGTGTGTCAACACATACACTCTACGGGGATATGAATTGGCTCCTCTAAAAATAATCTATGGTATACACAACTGTGTACTGTGGGGAAATACACAGGTGTATTCCCCCACAGTGACACAAACTATTAATGGCTCATTTACGCTCAATGTTAGACACATATTACCGACATGGATGGAGCCTTCTGTTCGTACTCTTTGTTCAATTCATCCATAGTTATTTGCAGTTTCTAAAAGCTTACAGATACAGATGAAACAGAGCGGTACCAACGGAGATCGTGGGGGCAATGTAGCATAGTTCAAGCTAGATACGACCACAGGAGACAACACAGACATTTAAAAAATCGCGGAGTGGTGCAAATTGATGACATAGTGAGAAGAACCCTTAGTCCACATGTGGCAATGTATTTAATGGCCTCACAGACCATGCACTGTAATCTCACACAAGGTATTTTGCGTCCAGTGTGGAGTCCTAATAAAAATTGAATACTTGTGTCCACCAGAGTAGAAACAGTATTTGTTGCAGGACAGTTGTACCAGATTGTACTGAATGTACAGGGATTTCTATTTTTCAAGTAAGTCAATGTATAATAATGACAGAGTAAGAGAGAGAAGTCTTTTCCTTGAGCACACTCATTTTATCATGACTTTGTGTGTGTAGGAGGGTGTTTTTAAACCACAGTTTCTGATATTCACAGTCAAAAACATGTTTGGGTTCTAAATGTGTTTAAATTAACCAGTAGAGAACGTTAGTAGGTTATCTGTAAAACAATTATCATTAATTGCGATACTGAACTCCTTAAGTGAGCAATAACTGTAAACATCTGAAAGCACTTAATGCGACTACTTCTGATTTTTGTACAGACAAAGAAAACAGTCATTTTGAATAGATTGTAGAGTAATGAGGAGCTCTGAGATCTTACCTTGGCAAAATAAGAAAAAGGGAACTTATTTTTAACTTTATCAGTTGATCCTCATCAGTTTGGGTGTTCGTTGGCCGCCACACACACACTGGAGAGGAAGTCTGGAGACACACACATACACACACACACACACACACACACACACACACACACACACACACACACACACACACACACACACATTGAGAGAAGACAAGTCAATATCTGGTTCTCTGTTTTGTCGTTTTTGACAGTTAATCGGTGAATGTAGAATCACAAGACTATGTCTGGATGGTAAACGCTGTCCGGTCTTGGAGTTCTTCACATCTACAGTATGCACCACTACCAATCCATGAAGCACCATCTCTAACCACGCTCTCCTTCCCCACAGTAATCTCTTTCATACACTGAAGCCATACCTTTTTCTGATTGTTTTTTGTTTTATTTTTTTGTCTTAAGAACTGATGCAAGACGTAGAGGTAGCAAATTACTCCCTTAAACAAAACACAAAACCACAACAACCACTTACTTTAGACATGTTTAAATTTGCATGCATCAAAAGTTGAGTGTTAAAGGTTTTGCTGAAACCCAAGACCAGTTTAAATATGTTCAAATTCTGCCTCATTTCTTAAATTTAAGTTAGGAAATATTTTCGACTTGACAACACAACTTTTGCCATAACCAGGGTGAATTAACTGTTATAATTTGGAAATGTGCTACAAGGAGTCTGAATTTATTTGTACGATAGTGCTATCAGTTAAAGAAAAAAAAAAGTTAACCACCTATAACTTGGTATGCTGTAAGACCAAAGAGAGAATATCGGAGGTCCTGTATAACACTATATCTTGCTTCAGCCAGTGGACTGGTACTCTCTGAGAAGCCCAGGTGAAGGTGATCAAAAACCATACTTATAAAAAAAACTGCTCAGAGGTTTTTGGTTAAAGATCTGATATTCCCTGTATTTCCACTTAAGAGTAATACCGTTCCATAAAGCATGTCTTCAGATTGTTTTGTGGAGGTCCACGTCCCCTTTCACACTGATCAAAGGTCCTGCTCATTTTTTGTAGCTACCCTGAAATTAGGCTACATGATGTGCCCAATAGGTAACCAGCAGACCTATGTCATTTTAACTTGGCAGACAACGACATTACTAATAATATTTATAATGCTACATTTTACTTCCAAATGTACAGTACAGTCAGTACTGTCATCAAACAACACTTTGAGCCAAAACTCATAACTTTAAACCCATGGCCATTCTTTCACTC
Source organism: Plectropomus leopardus (assembly GCF_008729295.1). Classification (NCBI taxonomy): domain Eukaryota; kingdom Metazoa; phylum Chordata; class Actinopteri; order Perciformes; family Serranidae; genus Plectropomus; species Plectropomus leopardus. The sequence continues at coordinate 15,407,729 of NC_056464.1, read as the reverse complement.
TGACCATTGTTTATTGTTGACACAAATATGCCACCATTAAAATACTTACAAACTGTACTGCCTATATGAGAGTACATAATAAAGATATTTGATAATTTTACAGCCAGAAGCCAATATTACATAACCTACAGAGGGATTTCGGTATTGTTGTTGAATGGTGGCTGTTCTGAGGTTGTAAAGATGAAAACATTGGCTGGGTTGTGTGATGCATATCCATCCCTTTAATAATAAGAGATAACTGATGTGGAAATCAGTGCCACAATATTAATATGACCTGATATTTTTCCAAACAAAAATTACTATCATTCATAATATATTAAGTATGTGCAACAATCACATAAAGAATCAAGTGACATTTAATGCATGAACTCTGGTTTGTTGTTTATGGCTCCTATCAAACAAAACTTCTTGAGAAATATACTGGAAACAAGTGAATTTGATGGCAGAACTTGTGCAACCAAAACAAGCTGATCATAATAACTTCACTAAATGACTTGACCGAGAGTCAAAACAAGATCATATTGAATTGCCACCAGCCGTTAAGTACGTATTTCTACAAACACTGACTATTGTGACACCAGACTGAACGGACTGTATACACTGTAACATTGTTCTTCCTAACAGTCTGCTACTTTGCAATATAAACACGCCAGGACTGGTAGCTTAGGCTGAATTCAATCGTGGTTTGGGCTCTACAGAGACACCAAATCAAAGGCCATGACTGACAAAAGATACTATGTAATTTATTAAAAAACTAAGCACTTGTCATTGACAACTCGGTGCACAACTTGTTAGCTAGCTGACATTAGCTAGCAGAGGAGCAGTGTTACAGACTAGCGTTGCTCCCACCTCTACTAACGTTACACAGTAACGTACAGTAACATTTTTTCCCCCCAAAAAAACTACAAAAGACAAAGTAAACGTTATTCGTAAATGCTTCGTGATTAAAAAAATGTATATGGGGAGTTAGTTGTGCCGTGAAAACAGGCTCCATCCAGTATGGGTCTGTAACTGGTACAAACGTTACTAGAGAGCAGTGGCGGCTACATTAGCCTGCTAGCTGAAGCCAGCCATGACCAGCGTCAGCGAGGAAGCTGGCAGAGGGCTGACAACACAGCAGAAGTCATTAGCAGTCGTCAGGGATCGACAACAACTTCGCTCTTACCGATGCTCTGGATGCTGTAGGCGTAGACGTGACACCAGGCAGGTGTATATCAACTGGATGCACTGGGCGAAGAGGACAGGAGACGGTAGGAAAGAGCGAGTGCAGTGCTCAGCCTCTGTGGAGGTCTTCACCTGGTGCTTCCATGTCTGTTTACCAGACTGCATTCTGGGAAAGAGACGTCACTGCGCCAGTACGCACGCAACACGCACGCACACTGTGATGAGTTAAAGCAGCTTCTATATCATCTATTATTTTCATTCTTATTCTTATTCTTATTCTTATTCTTATTCTTATTCTTATTCTTATTCTTATTCTTATTCTTATTCTTATTCCTGTTCTTGTTCTTGTTCTTATTCTTATTCCTATTCTCATTCTTATTCTTATTATTAGTTACTTTTCTTTAATTCTTTATGTGTACATTATCTCAGTGCTTTTATTGCGGTTCAATAAATAATGCAAAAAAAAAAAAAACAAAAAAAAAACACCAAGTGGAGGTGCAAAACAAATAAATACATCAGCTTCTCCAACATAAAAGTACACCTACTGCTCTGCCCTATTGGTCTAGATTTGTCAGCATCTTGAATTGAAAAATCATTTAGAAACCTTCACACAAATGTCTCCTTAGCAATAAAATATGCTAAGTGACATTTCTTCCAAAACCATAGGCATTATCATGCAAGCCACTGACTTCGTAGACTTGAGAAAGATATTTGTGTTAACTGTTCGTTTTGTGAAATGTATCTAGAAACAATGCTGCATCTGTCTTGGCAAGATGTACCCTGGTGTATTGTAGATAACAGTGAGTGATTTTTCAGTTTATTGGGAAAGTGTACTGTTTGTTATCTACAATAGCAATAATAACAATAATAATAATAATAATAATTTAAAAAGTGAAGAATCATACAGAATCAATTTCATGATAGTTGTAGCAAAATATATTCTTAATAAATCCAATTTTTGCCATTCTAAGCCTTTACTTTTTGTGTTTCAGAATGAAACTTAACAGTACACCAACTGAAAAATATGGAAGCTGCCAAATACAACTATTTGCGCTCCTTGTTCAATGTATTTGATAAAAGACTAGCCTGGCTCTGGTATTGTTTTGTCTGTATTAACGACTAATTTGTTTGTATCTCTATTGTCAATAAGGATTTGATATATTTTTTTAGAAATTATCAAATTATATTTGGTCTGTTGTTTTCAATAAAGAACAAAGCCATAAAACTTAGAAAATTTGTGATAATCACTGTATTTCAAACAAGGTCAAGGAGGTGTCACTTATAAAATAAATTATATAAGATATCTTAAGAAATGTCACATTGTTGTTGATAATGAATTTGAGCCTTTTGAACAATACAGGGGCACCAAGTTGTAATACAACTGAAATGTCTTTCAAGTTGTGAACCATGCAATAAATCTGGCAATGTAAATAGATAACTATGTTTTCATAGTTTCAAATTTCACTTTCTATGTTCTTTTGACTGTTAAAGAAAAAATAACATTCTGCTTGTACATTCATTGTATACTGTACATTTCTGAAATAAATAAGGGAAATGAGGAAAGAAAAACATTGTTGATAGAGGTAAATCTTCAGGAATACCTCTGATAACAATTATTTTGTAAATATAATGCTAGTAAATGCTCCCATCATGTTTTCAGTGGTACCAATGACACATTTTTAATGTTAAATGCTTATGCTATTTAGTCCTGTTATTGCTAGAGTGACTCATTTTAAAGTTATCACGAATAAAAACCCTTATGCAGATTTTTAATGTAAAAAAAGACAGACAAAGATTTGACTTTGACCCTCCACAATATAACCATTTAAACGACAAACAAACATGATTGTCTTAATTTACCTAAACATGTCATCAGAGTGAGGCCGGGGTTCTCCACATGTCTGAAGTTCCAAATTAATAACAAAATATTTTTTTTTCTTCATAAAAATATAACAGAGAATCATAACATGTTATAAAAGTAACACTTAAGGTATCCTGCAACGTTTGGGTGATTTGTTTTTTTTTTTTTTTTTGTGATCTACTAAAAAGTCTCCGAAATTAGACTGCCTGACTTCATACTACACAATTACACTGAGAAAATGTTCTTGAATAAAGATTTCAAAAAAACTTTAAAATTCAGTCCTGTGGCCAATCAGCGCCGCCCGTTTGTCCTCAGAGGCGGGCCCAGCTATTTGTTCACTTCCTGCTGTTCAAATAAAGTTTTTTTCCGGCTAGATACAGTCATGGGTGCTGTTACAGATGGTAAGTAACGTTAAAATTAATTTATTTTAAGCTCTCTGGTAAAAGGCATGAGTAGAAAATAATGACAAATACCCTAAAGTTTCCCCATGTATCCAGCTTTACTAACAAAACAAACCAAGCTTACACGTTACAGCAGCTTGCTCTCAAAACAGCTAACATACAGTAGCCATGTTTGCTCGTTAGCAGTTAGCTCAGCGGCTCACGGATTTACCGGCTGTATCTGGAAGATTGTTTTAAGTCCAGCTTCTGCCTTGTTTCTAGATGAAGTTATTCGGAAACGTCTTCTTATTGACGGGGACGGAGCGGGAGATGACCGCCGCATCAACGTGCTGCTCAAGAGTTTCACCAAATGGTGCAACTCGCCTGGGACTCCGGAGGAAGGGTGAGTGACCCCCCAGACCCCAGCTCCGGACTCTGTCACCAACATTTTTTTTTTTAAATTAAAAATGCAGTGAAGAGCTTGTTTTGTGTCATAACCCAATTTGTAATCCTGCTCAGGTTTACGCAGCATCAGAGGATGATGGGCACGCTGGCCCAGTGTGAGTTCTCCATGGGGAAGACGTTGATGGTTTATGACATGAATCTGCGAGAGATGGAGAATTATGAGAAAATCTACAGTCATATAGGTAGGAGCTCAAGATTTCACGATCCTGACCAGACTCGTCTGAATGTTCTATTATATTTAAGTGTACTTGCTTTTTATACTCGATGTTTGGTACCTAGAAGAACTGGGCCGCCATAGTCATCACAAAACAATGCATGTTTTTGATGAAATAACCTTATCTGCTTTGTCCACACTGCAGAACAAAACATCACATCTGCACATGAAAAGATAGCAGAATGCAAAAAAGAAATACAGAGGGCAAAGAGAATACGGAAAAATCGCCAAGGTAAGAATATTTTTCAGTGCTCCAGGGTGATTTAGGCAATTATCGACCGGATAAAATTATTTTCTGAGTTGTGTTATAAAGGCTGAGAGAGACCGCAGGCAAAATTGGAGGTGTAGTCCCATCATGTTGAAGTAAAACTAATACATTCAACAGTTAAAAAAGCTCTGAAACAGATAGTAGATCTATAGATTAGTGAATTGGAAAATGGATTATTTATTTAACCTTCATTTAATCAGGAGTAAAAGACTCACTGAGATTAAAACTCTTTTTCAAGAGTGCCCTTGCCTAGACAGGCAGCAAAATAACACTGCTGCAGTGTTTTAAACAAACATATTAAAATAAATAAATAATATAAGAAGAATTAATTGCCAGCTATTCTTAAAATTATTAATAGGGTAATTAAAAATAAAATCTGCTTCCAGCTTCTCCAATGTGAGGATTCGCAGATTTTCTCGTCTTTATTTGATGTAAACTAAATATGTTTGATTTTTTAGATTGTTGGTCAGACTAAAACAAGCAATCTCAAGAAATAAACATGGGTTTCGGGGACCTTTAATTGGTATTTTCACTACTTTCTGACATTTTATTGACTAAAATATTGACAGATTAGTTAGTATTGAAAATCTTAAACTCTTGACATGGGAAAATATATTTCCTTTTGGAGCAAAGTAAAGTTTGTCTCACAGGTTATTACATTTTATTTTGTATTCAACTGCAATCTCAGCTGTAATTCACGACAGACGCTCCCATCACCAGTACTCATAAATGTGCTGCCAGGTGTCTTAGTTTAATGGCGATGGACACCTGGGTGCTAATATCATCTGCCATAAATATTTATGGTTAGCGTGAGCTAGTCTGAATTTTTGCTTGTTTTACATTTTCACATTTTTTCCTTCCTTTTCAGAGTATGATGCTTTAGCTAAGGTTATCCAGCAACACCCAGACCGACATGAAACACTAAAGTGAGTCAGCTTCTCATTTGATTCGTGCAGATATTGAGTCGTTTTGGCTCATGTTAGAGCACTATTGGCTTTTGTGATAACCAAATGAAATGCTTATTGTTGGTTTCATCACTCGCAGGCAGTTGGAGGCGCTTGACAAAGAACTCCAGCAACTGTCTCACATCAAGGAGAACGTAGATGCAAAGGTAAAGCCAAATAAATGCATCACATCTTCTAATGTCTTCAATAATAAGTTACATTGTATTTTAATATTTCTCCTCCTTTTCTCCCACATAGTTGGAGTTAAGGAAGAAGCAGTTCCACGTGCTACTCAGCACCATACAGGAACTACAGCAGACACTTGAGAGTGAGTAAACAAGGACATTTTGGGTGTCATAATTGTGTCATGTTCTTTATCCTCAGTAGCTGTAAATCTGCACATTGTTCAAAAAACAATCTGTAAAGTTTGAAGAAAAAAAAATAGAGCTACCTATACCATGCTAATTATTTTGATCTTTTTTTAGACGATGAGAAATCAGACAATGACGATAACAACCAGGAGAGCCCTGCAGAGAATGGTGAATGACCTTGTGGAGATTATGACCGAAAATATTGAAGTGAACTGCTTTTAAATGCTTTAGTCTTTGTCTAAGAATACGTTTTGTATGTATTTTTCAATAAAGCTGACTTGTCCACATTGGTTTCACTCAGTATTCACCAGAATGGTGGATTTTTAAATTTATGTCTGTCTATATAACTCATAAAAACTGTTTACAGGGTTTTTATGGTGGAAATGAATTGCACTGAAAGTCCCAAAAGTAAGGACAGAACCAGCTTTGTATTTGCATCACTGATGCAGACTCTTCATTGCTGAGGGTGGAAGACCATATTGACACGTAGGAAGACACACTATGTCTATTATAGCTCAGAAAATCTGTTAAGGATTACATTACAACTTATGTTTTACACCATCGACCAGGGATGTTATCCCCTTTTTCCCACAAGGGGGAGCTTAAGTACACAGTTTTATATCGATACTCTATTTTTGTATAGTCATAAGCATTTTTGATGTGAATCTTTTCTGGAGATAAGTTCCCTGATGGGAAATTAACTGTGGATACCTCAGAAACATGGTGTGTGCAAATGAAATGTTTTTTTAATGTGAAAAAAACAGTCATGATGTATTTATCTTTTTTTTTTTGGTATAACAATAGGAGCAGATACTACAGTACATTTAAAACAACCCTTTACGTATCAATATTGACCTGTTCTGACATAGCATAACATCTAAAGCAGATGTGTATATTCTACACTATATATGCATACTATAGATATATGATAGGAAGCCTTTGACCACCACCCTTCTGTTTTTGACAAATAATAGAGGTAAAGTAGACTAAGGCCACTGGGCCTGGACCTGCTCTAGAACTCTGCCAGGTATGTGCGAGCCTTAATGAGGCGATGAAGGCGATTCTGTAAAGCAGCCCTCTGACTGCCAATGTCACAATCTTCCTTCAGCAAGAACTCCAAATTCTCCTTGTCCTGAAGCATCTGCAGCATCTCCCTCTGCAGCTGGACGGCAGACTCCTGCAGCATCTGGTAGCGGATCACCAGCGGGATCTGGTCGGCCAGGCGCTGGCTAGCAATCTGAAGTAGGAAAAAGAAAGAAAAGCTTGACAGACAAGGGACAAAAGAAGGACGTAACCTTCACTGTCATTGCTTTTGTCAATGAATCATCCGTCTAAATTAAAACTTACTTTGTAATATGATTTAATGTGCAACATCAGCTCCATAAGTGTTGCATGATTATCAGCGCAGTACACAATACTCAAATCTTTGTGATGGTTTCTGTGTTTCCGTTTGTCTTCTTCCTCCTCCTCCTCCTCCTCTTTCTTCCTGTCACTCAAACTACAGCTGTAGGTCCTGTCCTGTGTGTAAACAATCAGCTCCATCTTGAACTGGGTTCTCAGCGTGGATTCAGCAATGGACTCTTTCTCTTGCTTAATGGCTTCGATCTTTACCTAGAAAACAAGATTCTGGTTGGTCTGAATACTGCCAAGAAGATTCTGGAATTTAAATTTCAAGAGACTCATATAAGATGGCTACTTTGGCTGCTTTCAGGAGGTTAGGAAATCCAATGAAGCTACTGTGGGCCAGCTGTATGAACGTCTTCCTAACAGCATCTGGAAGAAATGGAAATACAAGATACAGCAGTTTCATCTCCACCCAGCACTTCACTGGTGGTTGCATAGTGAGAAAAAAAGACTTGAGTTATAAAGAGCTAGAATTACCGCCTTGCGCTTGTATTTTTTCCACAAACCACTTAAGTTGCAGTTACAGTTTACATCCATGTCTGTGAAAACATGGATGTTTCACACACATCTTCTCCCCAGTAGCACAGAGAATCTATACAATCAGCACAGTTTCAACATGGACACCCAAATTAGTGTCACAGAGTCAGATTCTGACCAAATCTCTCCCCTTCTGTTCCTGACTTTTGACAATAATTAATGGCCGGAAAAGTGTTTATAAAGAATATCATGATGTCATAGTGAAACTGGCATTTTGGATATTTAATGTCATTACTTCTATATTTTATCCTATTAGACATTTATTTGAAATTTTGTTATCATTAGCGTACAAATTCTTGAGTCGTGTCAGAAATGTTTTATGAGGTCATAGTAACCTCAGCCTTTGACTTTCCACCACCAAGTTCTAATCAGTTCACTCTTAACTCCAAGAGGACATTTGAGCCAAATTTAGGAAACTCCCTCAAGGCCTTCTTAAGATATTGCGTTCATACGACTGAGACTGACACAAGGTCTCAGTGATCTGTAACCTTTGACCACCAAATACTAAACAGTTCATTGTTGACACCAAGTGGATGTTTGTGTCAAATTTGAAGCAATTCCAGCAAGGTATTCATAAGATAATGCATTCATGAGGATGCCATGGATGGGGTCACAGTAACCTTGACCTTTGACCACCAAACTGTATGCTGTTTATCTGGCACGTTTGTACCAAAGTCCCTCAAAGCCCTCTTGAGATAACACATTAACAATAATGTGACATGTGAAAGGTCACAGTAACCTTTGACCACCAAAATCTAATCTGTTCATCTTTAAGTCCAAGTGGACGTTCTTGACAAATCTGAAGCAATTCCCTAAGGCTGTTCTAAGGATATCCCCTCTGCCCGACAACCCGAACGGCCACGGCTATCACCAGTGCGGAGGCATAAAAACATATTACCAGGTAAATCTGTTATACATTTATATACTGAATACCTCCTATTTCCTTGAGTCGCTTGACAGCGGGCTCTTCCAGCTGTTTGATCTGCTCCTTGACCATGACCTCAAAGGTCTTGTAGTTGATGAAGCCCGGCAGTTCTCTTCCACGGTACCTGTCTTCGTATTCCGCCACCTCTTTCTCAATGCTCTTGCTGACTGCAACACACAAACATTATGTGAGTTGTCCTGTTAATGGATAGCTCCAGATCAGACCAGATCAAAATCATACACTCACACTTTTCTCCTGAGCGGTCCAAGTGGACGTTCCACTTCCCAAACTCTTTTCTGAGGGTAGAAAAGACATTGAGCTTGTCTCCACACTTCAGTTCCTCTCCTGTAGTCAGACTGATGGCATCCTGAGTGAAAGCCGTCACTTTCTGCAACAGACGTGAGACAGGAGAGACAGTTGTTCACAGGTGTTTTATGTTTATTTAACAACTAATAACAATTATGTATGGTGATGAGCATTTAACTACATCAATGAGGAAGACGAGTTTCTCCGCTGCATCAGCTGGGGGTCCATTGCCATATTTCTCCAGCTCTGCTTGAGTGTGTGCTAGCTTCTCCTCTATCTGCTCTTCCAGCCGAGGCAGAGATCTCTGTAAATCACACAGAAATCAGAACTTTAACAACAAGAGTAAGCAAAGAGACATAACTGTTAATTTGATGGAGTCAGAAATCACCTCAATGTGATGCACCAGCTCGAGTGTGAGTTTCTCAGCCAGTTTGGGAACAGTAGCTTGTCCATCATTGTAGAGAGTGCTACAGCAAAAATAAAGCTACTTAGCACGCGTTATATTGCATGTAAAATGCAAATCAAAGCATTAATATTTAACCATGAAAAAGTTTGTTAAATTACCCAAAAAGAATAAACGTACTGGAAATATGTATGATCTCTGAAGAAGGCTTTCTCTCTCTCTATTGCTTCAGTAAGAGAGACTTTCTCTGTGATCTCCTTCTGACCCCTGCACCTGACGATCATGTAGCCCTTCTTCAGGTGGATGACCTCATTATGGACAATTTCAACTACAGTCTCTTCGGTGCCTTTGTCCACCAGGTCAGGCTTAGTCAAGATACCTGAGAGAGAGAGAGAGTCCAACTTACTGTACTGTATATTAAAGTTTTGAATCATAAAAGAGTCTGGCGGCCTTTCTTAAAAATCTAAAGTATTTACCCAGAGTCCTCTCTCCATCAGGGTCCACCTCCTGTGCCATCTTCAAAGCCTCTGTGGTTGCAATGTCCACGTTGCACGGAACAACCACCAAACTGATGGTTTCTTGTCTTGTGATGAACTTCTGGATCAGTCTCTTTATCTGAAAGAATAAATTCATCATCAACCCCAAGTTATAAGTTGTACAAGTACCAAATAATTATCATGCTTAAGTGTATAATGAGTGAAAATTACAGGACTAAAGGTCTACAGCTTCGCTGTAAACCCCAGATCTTACTGTCAATACTGCTCCTTTGAACAACTGTCAGCACTGTTGACAGTGTGTTTTGGAGACACTTAATTAGCATACTGGTCTCCAATGTTCTCAGGTTGTCCCTTTACGGCCACCCTGGCGATGCCAGGCAGGTCAATAAGAGTGAGTCTGGAACATCAGGAGAGGCGATCTCCAGACTGATGAGGTCATCACTGATCCCCACTCCGACCCCGGCCATTTCATCCTGAGCTGGAAAGAGAGGACAGAATGTTTGATAAGTATAGGATTAAGGCGCTAATGTGAAACTTAAAATCTTTCAGTAAATCCATCAAAGGCCAACTGGCCTTTGTTCGTGACATTTAAGAGTGCTGTATACTGTACCTTCTCTAATCTTTTTCTCCACATCTGCAGGATCTTCTATCTCTTCCGCATGGTCATGGTAGCTTATCTTCCCAAACCACTCCTCTCCTTCTCTCTTTCTCTTCATCTTCAATTCGAGAGGACATCTTGTCACAATTCCTGAATTAATGAAATGAAAAAGTGAAATCCAGTGTGCTTGGTGACAAATTAAAAGCAGTAGTCTATCTTAAAAAAACATCTTTATAAAAGTGGAATCAATATTACTATTTAAAACATGTTCAAGACATACATATGTTAGAAAAGTCCCCCGATGTCAACATTTTCTTGGCAAAATTCATGACCGAAATGTAAACAGGGACATTTCTGTACTTTGGTACTACATGCACACGTGATAAAAACTATACCCACTAAACTACAGCATTTTAACATTGTAAGCCATTGTGAGCATGTTAGAAATGATTGAAGACAAAAAAGTAAGCCATTTCCCCCATCTGTTGCATCTACACTGCAAAGATGCAAAAGCAGAAGTCACAGAGTTCTTGGACTGCGATTGTTGAGGCAGGCAGATGCAGCTAGGTACAGGCTATGAGGGCTTCTCACCCCGCCAAAAAATGTGGCAATTGCAAATGGGTAAAACACTTATAGATGTGGTTGGTTGACATTTCTTACCATTTTGTTATTTTCACGCATACAGAGCCCTAAACTTAAAATTCACTATGGTTTTTTTTTTTTTTTTTTTTTTTTTTTTTTTTTAAGTTTTGGGCATTTTTTTTGTCTTTATTAGACAGCACCAGCTGTGATGTTGCAGTTAACGTAAACCATTGAAGCACCCTGCCCTCTTTTATTTAATTACAGAAAGAAATGTATATGAATGAAATAATGGATAAACTGCTTGTTACTGTTACTACACTGTATAGATAAGCTGACTGTATACACATGGAGGTGAATGTCATAGATATCCGTAGGCCCTTCACATTTCTTTTTCTTGTGGCATAGTTGCTGACTGCATTCTTTCTTGCAGCCTTAGTTGGCATGGTAGCCTCATTTACCTCATTTACTAAAATCGGGTAAATCAGGTTTGAGATTTCTATCTCCCAGTTGATCGGAGTCATGTTCACAGTAATGAAATGTTACTTTACAAAAACAGATATTTATTTTTTCAGAAACAAAGTCCCAATTACATGTTTACTGGATCTTCTTTGTACCAAAGAAATATATAGATCAGTCAATGCTGTTGGAAGCATCAAAATGAAGCTGAACATTATGGAGCATCTAGCAGAATAACACCTTTTCTCAGCTATTGGATTGGAGGAGACCAAAACTGGACTAAAAGGAATATAGCACTAATTACTGGCTGGACAGAAAAACATTAAAATGTCGCTCCATGTCTGATGAATGTAGGAAGCACGCTTTTCAAAGGCAAGGTTATACAGCAATAGATAATGTTTGAGTTTTACAGCTCATTGTGATTTCTACACCAAATGGTCAAAAATCAATAACTGCAACTTTAAATATTGTCTGGCAGTGATGGATAGATGGACAGGCACAGACATCTAGATAGATCAATAGTGTGACTATGACCTACCACTTCCTCTTGGCAGAGCCACCCCTGACAGCGCCTCCAACACGGAGCTCTTCCCCGAGCTTTGGTCTCCAATCACGGCGATAGCAGGCAGCGCCAAGTCCTTCTCTCTACACCCAGAGAGCGAAGAGAGTCGATGAGGTCAATGCAGGGACGCACCTTCTCCTCATACTGTTGGTTCAGAGTGTTCATGATGTCTACTTCCTGTCTCCTGGAAAGTAAATATGTTTAAAAGATTATAAAACAGCAAGAGGGGAGTCTTGTTCACTGCTTTTGTCCGTGTCGAGCCCTTGACAGCACTGCTCTGAGATGGAAACCACACATAAATTCAGAGGTAAAGGAAACGAAAAGTTAAGTTAGGTTTCGTTTCTTGACGAGGGAAACGAAACCTAATTTAACTTTCAGTTAATAGCTTTTGGCCGAGCCAGTACTAATTGTCATGCAGCCGTGCTCTGGGTTTGTCCAGATACTCCGATACTATTAACACATTACCGATCCATGTTTGGTAAAAATAAGTAAATTAACTAATAAATAAAATAAAATTTCATAAAAGGTTGGTTTTTAGCCTGTTAACCCTTTGAAACCTGGAGCGACATCACTTTTCTTGTGCTCCTTTCATGTTGTGCATGCTTTTAGACTTCTTATGTAATAGTTATGGGAAAATTAAGTGTATAATTATCATAATGACAGATTTATAATGAATTTTTTAAGCACATTTTCAGGTGAGATCCTGTTTGTGTTCTTTAAAACTCTATTGCTTTTTTTTTAAATAAAAAAACAGGTAATTTTCTTGTATGCTTTACTCGTTTCTTGCAAATATTTGGGTCATTTTATCTTTTGCTGCTCGTAGCCTTTTTTCACGTTTTTGAAAGAAATCGAGCTTATTTATTCAGGTTTCAAAGGGTTAAATGCTTGAAGTGCTCAAAATGTTTAAACATTTTTTTAAACTGTAAAAATATTTTAAAATAAAATTGTATCATTATTTCTATTTGCATTATAACTACATTTACTATTAACCTGTATGCTTTTCCATCTTTGTCACCAAATTCAATTTCTATATTTTATTTCCTCAAATAAAATTCATTTTTAGATAATGTCCTAGCCCTCAGTGAGTCTAAAATTGGGTTTAAGGTTACTGATATGTGGTATTACCTATTTCCTAGTTTTACCACATGCATCTGTTATTGTGTGAAAAATTATCTGTTTCATCTGACTCACTCTTTTGCTCTGTTAACATGATTTCCTTAGAACAGAAGAGCTGTCATTTAGAAAGTGCCTTTAGTGACATGGTTTTGTATGTATTTCCTGGGGTGGTGCAGTAAAAAAATCATACCCCCTCTGTCTCCTTTCTATAATATTCCCAGGTCACAATCTATTGTTATTGCTGTTGTTTTATAAAGTCTAATATGATCCCACCATACCCTTCTCTCTCTCTCTCTCTCTCTCTCTCTGCCACATTCTCATGAAATCACATCTTGTCATTTTTCTTATTTAGGCCAAATTTCAATCGTCCAACCAGGGCTGGATAAACCTACCTAGAGTGCCCTGGGGCAAAATGAGTAGTGGGCCCCTACTGATTATTTTAAACAAAAAATAAAGATATGGCTGAGAATAACGATTCAACAATTATTCTAACATCATAAACAAATGCTTTCTATGTGAAAACCTTCTGTTGAGTATCAGCCACAATACATTCGAGTGAGACCAAAACAGTTGTGTCAGGCCGAGTGCACCAAAAGAGCACCTGCGCAGCACCATCCCTTCATTTCTAGCAGTGTCTGCTGTAACTGTAACCCACTGCAGCTCCAGTTACATTGCACACGTCATACCCCATGGGGTAAAAGACTGTATCAGAGCCTTTACTAAATAGCCTTGATGTCTCCTAAAAGGCATCCTGAATACATTTGATGTGAAATACATGGGGCTTATATGATGTCTTTTGTTTTTTTTTAAGTTTACGAGTTCTGGCCAGATTCAGGGAAACCAACAAAGGCGGTGCAGAAACCTTAGCTCTTTCTGTTAATAACTTCCGGCCTCAGCAGCAGAAGTTTGAAGCGTTGACTGACATGATTTAGGTTTTCGTCTTTGTTAGAATTTTGGTCCAGCAGACCTGTTTTAATGGCAAGTTAGGTTTCAATTTGCATGTTGGCTTAGGTTACAGAAGAGAGCCCATTTCCTCTGACTCATCCTGTGTTGATCTGGGTGTGTGTTATCTTTCTTGTGTTAGTTTTGGTCTTCTGCTGGTAGATTTGTTAGGTGTTGATTTGTCTGGAAGTCATATTGTTTCTAAATAAAATGAATGCTTTTTCATGATACTTCTTGACTCTTTTGGTTATGTACAATCTCTTTGTAAAGAGTTTTTCTTGGAGTTGTAACACTCCACATAGATGAGGCTAAATTCTACAAATGTAGAATAACACACACACACACACACACACACACACACACACACACACACATATAATATATATATATATATAATGTAACTATAATGATACATTTTAACATAAGCAACATATAGGAAAATTAGGTTGAGGTCTATAATGAGGTAAATTTAGTATTTTATGCATTATCAAAGCAGTTCGTATTTGTATCATTGGCAGTGCAAGAGAAGCTGACAGTATGTTTTCAGTTTTATTTCAGAATATAGGTTTGGTAAACACAGTTCTGGACTAACATGTTATTTTGCCCAACAGGCTTACAGTTTACATCATTAGAACTTAATTAATTAACTAGTTTAACCCTATTAGCTTACTTAGCTAAGTGTTTCTTTCACAACGAACACATTGCAAGTAATAATATAATTTTTTTGGCTCTCCTTTGGCTCTTAACTAACAAAATAATGCTTGTAACACTTCTGTGCTGTTAAATCGTGTTAAAGTTCTTGTGGTAAAAGTGCTAATATGTCTGCTCAAAACAACCAAAAACAAAACTACTACTCGAAAAACAACAAAAAAACAATTACAAGAACAAATAAGCTTATTATTCTTGTCCTGATTTCAACCTTATACGCTGTAGCCTATATGTGGTATGTCATTCAGAAATAAGAACATTGAATGGAATAAGTGAGAATATAAGTGAAAAAAATGTGAGGAATTATTTATGAAACATGAGCAGAATAAATGAAATAGATACAAATATGGATATAATAACAAGGTCTATTCTTTATATTTTACTGTACTGCAAAAGAAATAAAATGTAAGAATGTGATAATTCAGTAACTTACGTTAAAACCAGATGATTACTCATCTGGTTTTAACGTGTGCACTGTGATTGTGTTGTGTTGAAGTTGTATATGTTCATACTGAAGTTAGTCAACAGCATGCGTGCCTTTGACAGGCGTTTGAGACGACTCTGAAGTTGGAGTCTTTTCATTGTTATGCCAGAGTCCTCTTGAAGCAGCGACTCTGTTTTCTCTTTGTCCTGAAGCACCTGCAGCATCTCCCTCTGCAGCTGGATGGCAGACTCCTGCAACACCTGGTAGCGGATCACCAGAGGGATCTGATCAGCCAGACGCTGGCCAGCAATCTGCGGTTTGATGATGAGAAAGAGCTGTATCACAAAGCTACTATATGTATCTGATTGTTTCACAAAAATATCTGTACTCGGATGATATCATCAGTGGACATACTGGAAGTTGTTAGGAATTATCTACATTTTCTGCATTTAATAGTTTCCTTCTGCCACTTGTACTCATACATACATATATCAATGTTTAGCTGCCAACAAACTAATAGTTTAAACATGTACCTGCCTTAAGGCAAGGCAAGTTTAAGCAAGAGTGCTTTATATTAAAACAGTAAAAGGAACACTGCATAAAAATAACATGAAAGTGAACATAAAAGTCTAGTTGTTGTTGTTGTTAAGTCTTGCATGTTTTTAAAAATATAGAATTTGGGCGTATAAAATACCTTCCTTGAAATCCCAGCCACAGTATGTGTGGCATAGTAAGTGAATATAGTGTCAGCCCATTTTGTTTTAATCCAGAAACACTTAGCAGACTGGCCCTGATGACCTACGGGGTCTAGAGGGTTCATAGTGTGGATGCTAGAGGCTTAAAATACAGCTTTTGAAGGCACAATCCTTGCTGGAAAAGCAGCAATGTCTCTGTAAAAACTGTTTTCATGCCACCATTTCAACAGGAACTGCTGAGATGTCTCAGTAAAGAACAACTGTTTTTTGTGGCACTATCTCTGCTGGAAAAAATGACAGTGACAATGCAGGAATGACTTGCTAAAACACATGAGGTTTGTTGGTCCTGTACAGTGGTGCAGCTTTGCAGGCATCTCACCTAAGTGTGACACCATCCACCATCCCCTCCGCCTCCAAACGACAAAGTCAACTCATTCACATGTAATCAGAACTGGGCAACTTTAGAAATGTTGATATGATTTGTATGAAATGTGTAAATGTGACATTTTGGGGGTTTGCAGAAATGTACAATGCTGACATTTTCTTCTGGCAACTGTAAATAAAATGTACAGTGTGTGATTTACACTTACCTGGTAGTAGGATTTAAGGTGTTTAATCATCTCTTTCAGAGTGGCCCCGCTGTTTTTATTGCTCACAGTGCTGCTGGTGCTTTTAATCGATTGTCCAAAACCAAAGCCAGAGACAGGCACAGGCACAGCCACAGACTGTTCATCTTCCCTCTTCCGCTTCTCTAACTTTTTGCTGTATGTGCTGTCCTGAGTGTAAACAATCAGCTCCATCTTAAACTGCGTCCTCAGCATGGACTCTGCTGCAGTCTCCTTGTCCTTCGTGATTGTTTCAATCTTCATCTAAAGGACATAAAAAATGCTTGTAAATTGTACAGTTATATGTATACAGTTGCAGTGGGAAATGAAAAATGATACCTTAGCTGTTTGGATGAGGCAAGGAAATCCAACAAGGCTGCTCTGTGCCAACTCAAACAGCTGTTTCTTTACAATTTCTTGAAAAAAAAAAAGAAATTACAAATCAGACAATACAGGATATAACAAAAAGGGGTCTCAGGGTCTTACATACTCAGAAGGCCTGCAATTATAATAGAGCAAGACATGCCTGCCACTTCCTTGAGTTTCTGGATCGCAGGCTCTTCCAGCTGTTTGATCTGCTCCTTGATCATGACCTCAAAGGTCTTGTAGTTGATGAACCCTGGCAATTCTCGTCCACGGTACTTTTTTTCATACTGAGCCACCTCGTTCTCAATATTCCAGCTAACTGCCATAGTAATGTATTTTTGGAAGACAAAATAGACATAAAGAAGGTTGGCAGTTAGTTTGTACAATAGTCTGGTGCAAAACTTGCATTTTTCACAGAAAGAATGACGATGGCTTTGAAAAACACAACAATATTTCACCATCCCACTCAATAGTTTTCATTAGTTTACAGTTTTGTAGTATGGTAACCACAGCAAAGATATCAAAAGTGATCAAATGAATAACTTGCCAGTGGACTTACATGTTAATCCAGAGCGCTCTACGATTTCTTTCCATGCCGCAAACTCTTTTCTGAGAACAGAGAAGATATTGAGCCTGTCTCCAAATCGGAGTTCCTCCCCTGTGGTGAGGCTGATAGCATTCTGAGTAAACGCTGTCACTCTCTAAAATATAGGGGGTTCAGACGAAAGGAGAGGGCAAATTAGTCTTTCTTTTCAAATCAAGGAGGTCCAGTGTTCTGTAAGCATCAGCAAATAAACTCACATCAATGAGGAAAACGAGTCTCTCTGCTGCGTCAGGTGGGGGTCCGCTGCCGTATCTGTCCAGCTCCTGCTGAGTCTGTGTTAGTTTCTTCTCTATCTGCTTTTCCAGTTTAGGCAGAGATCGCTACAAATCACACATGGGTCAAAACTTTACAAACTAAAGTAAGCAAAGTAATCTGTGGAGAATCATTAAAGGTAAATAATGCAGGAATTTTTGAACGCTCTTTGTAAACAGTATAGCCGGTGAAAGTGAAACTGAAAGCCAACCTCATATTCACTCTCACTTTAGAACAAGCTTTGTCAGCTTGCCATTTCACCTTGTTGTT
The DNA here is from genome assembly GCF_008729295.1 of Plectropomus leopardus. Classification (NCBI taxonomy): domain Eukaryota; kingdom Metazoa; phylum Chordata; class Actinopteri; order Perciformes; family Serranidae; genus Plectropomus; species Plectropomus leopardus. The sequence continues at coordinate 15,389,810 of NC_056464.1, read as the reverse complement.
TTTTTTTGTTTTTTTTAGTGCTGTGTCTGCAGTTTTAGTAGCTTCTTCTTGCATGCGACCAACCCGCACTGCTGTGCCCAGGGGAAGTGCTTAGAAGTATTTACCTGAATGTGAAGCACCAGTTCAAGGGTGAGTTTTTCTGCCAGTTTAGGAACAGTGGCAAAGCCTTCATCATCAAGAAACCTACAGCAAAAATTAAACCTTACTCAAACTGCAAATCACTGTTTACAACATCAGCTAAAAAGAATGAACTTACTGGAAATACGCATGATCTCTGAAGAAGGCTTTCTCTTTCTCTATTGCTTCAGTAAGAGAAACGTTGTCTGTGATCTCCTTCTGACCCCTGCACCTGACGATCATGTAGCCCTTCTTCAGGGGGATGACCTCATTATGGACAACTTTAATCACCGTGTCTTCGGTGCCTTTGTCCACCAGGTCAGGCTTAGTCAAGATACCTGAGAGAGAGAGAGGGAGTCATCTTAAAATTAACACTGTACATTCAAATTTTAAATTATAAAAGAGTCTGGCGGCCTTTCTTAAAAATCAAAAGTATTTACCCAGAGTCCTCTCTCCATCAGGGTCCACCTCCCGTGCCATCTTCAAAGCCTCTGTGGTTGCAATGTCCACGTTGCATGGAACAACCACCAAACTGATGGTTTCTTGTTTTTTGATGAACTTCTGGATTAGATCCTTTATCTGAAAGAATAAATTCATCATCAACCCCAAGTTATAAGTTGTACAAGTACCAAATAATTATCATGCTTAAGTGTATAATGAGTGAAAATTACAGGACTAAAGGTCTACAGCTTCGCTGTAAACCCCAGATCTTACTGTCAATACTGCTCCTTTGAACAACTGTCAGCACTGTTGACAGTGTGTTTTGGAGACACTTAATTAGCATACCTGGTCTCCAATGTTCTCAGGTTGTCCCTTTACGGCCACCCTGGCGATGCCAGGCAGGTCAATAAGCGTGAGGTCTGGAACATCAGGAGAGGCGATCTCCAGACTGATGAGGTCATCACTGATCCCAATTCATAATGTGAAGCGATAAATACAAACTTATCGACTGTAAAACCATCAAAGCACTGTTCTTTTTTGGACTGGTATTATTGTAAATAATGAACAAATACATTATAACAAGACTAACTAGAAATACCATCACACAGTTGCATGCCTCAGAACACCAGTCAAGTTGAACTTAGAGGCAATAATAAACTCTTATTCTTTGTGTTTAATTACTTGGGTTTTATTAATATAATTTATTATAATTACTGTGATTTTTTTAAAAAGATTGTTGTTGTTGTTATTATGATTATTATTTTCTCTTTATGCTGGTTTGCACTGGGATCAGGGGGCTGTTGGAATGGGTTGGAATTCCATATTTGTTAAATGAAAAACTGAAAAACATGTTATTTGACCTCGACCTTGTTATAAATAAAACTCAAAAAAAGCTTTATAAAAACTGTATTCTTATCTGCTCAGACATAACTGCAAATGTTGTTTTGACGAGTGATTACAGGTAACCCTACATGTTTAATTGATTGTTTTTAGAGGAAGCCATGTTCATGACCTGTACAGTATTTTCCCACTGTGTGAGAGCAGGTTATGAATGTTATTTTAGTCAGTCATCTGTTAAAACACACTTTTGGAAAATACAAACAAGCATGTAAGCTAAGCAGCCAAACATGGTTATGCTAGAATGAAATATAATCCTGATAATGCAGTTTCCTTGCTTCTTTATTTCCACGTCTGCAGTATTGATTATCAGCAGGGGAGGATGATGATTATTTTGCCTGAAGGTTGCAGCTTTAGCATCAATCTTTATATCATGGATTACATCATTGATGTAGCCATCAACTGAATTTTAAGAACCTTTAACAGGGTGCTCACGTTATAATGAATCAAATATAAACTTTTTTTAAGTCAGCCAGAGACAACACACATTTGGTTTAATTCAGTAGTTCTAGGTAGATGTAGCAAAATCAGCACTTGAGAAAAAGTCAGGGCCTCAACATAATCATGAAGTCTGTGATTCATCATTTGAGCTGCATTTATATCCACATTTAATTTCAAAAGAAGCAAGTCATCTGTTTCCGGGGCATGAATTGATGATATGTGGTAAAAATGCGACCTGTTATATGCACTAGAGCTCTCGAGGAATCACCAAAATTATTAAGATTCATCCTTTCGGGACTGTGACTCTTGTACGAACTTTTTTTTACAATTCATAAAACTACTGTCACAATATTTCACTCTGGACCAAAGTACTGAGTGCTGAAATAGCATACCAAGTCGCCAATGTTCTCAGGTTGATCCTTGACAGCCACCCTGGCAATGCCGGGCAGGTCGATGAGCGTCAGGTCTGGCACATCAGGGGAGGCGATCTCCAGACTGATGAGGTCACTACTGATCCCCGACCCCTTCCCGGCCATTTTATTCTGAGCTGGAGAGAGAGGACAGGATGTATGATGAGTACAGTGCATGTAAGTGCTGATCACTGAAAAGCAAATAAAACTTCATTTAACCTCCTCCAATAGTCTGCTTATGTTAATGACATTAAAGAGTGCTGTACACTGTACCGTCTCTAATCTTTCTCTCCACTTTAGCAGGATCTTCTATCTCTTCCTCATAGTTGTGGTAGCTTATCTTCCCATACCACTTCTCTCCTTCTTTCTTTCTCTTCATCTTCAGTTCCAGAGGGCATCTTGTCACAATGCCTGAATTACAAAATAATGGAAAAACAGAGGAATAGTAAGATCCAATTTACTTGGTGGAATAATATCAAGCAGAAGACACCTCAGATATCATAGAAATCATTTTAAATAAAAAGTTGGGTCTCATACAGCTGAAAAATGTCTCAGCACACCTTAAAGTTCAACAGTTCAGTACAATTTTTTTAATGAAAGTTAGAAAAGCCTCTACCACACAGTCCTACTAGTATATTCATTACATTTATGTCTTTATGATGCTCATATCAATGTCGCATATGATGTCTGTAATTCTATACTGTGTGTGAATGTACCTGCTCACATTATATAGTCAGTTAAGTAGATTAATGATTGAGCCTTTGAATAAATATACCGTGTATTACTGCAACTCCAAACACTAGATGATGTATTATTGTTTTTATTTATTCTTTATTTTTTTTGGTGGAGTTGCTCTTGGAACAACTGATGTGACACTAGTCTGTCTAGTCTTTTAACATTTTCACATGACCTGTTAGCTCAGGTATTCCATCATAACCACTATGCTCAAATGTGATAAATACCTGTTTTGCCCTCTTTTGCTTTTTAGATTTAATTAAACAATTTATGACGATGTCTTGTTTTGTTGTTTTTAGCTTTTTGGTCAAAAACAAATTGTGTTGTAATGACCTACCACTTCCTCTTGGCAGAGCCACCCCTGACAGCGCCTCCAACACGGAGCTCTTCCCCGAGCTTTGGTCTCCAATCACGGCGATAGCAGGCAGCGCCAAGTCCTTCTCTACACCCAGAGAGCGAAGAGAGTCGATGAGGTCAATGCAGGGACGCACCTTCTCCTCATACTGTTGGTTCAGAGAGTTCATGATATTTACTTCGTGTCTCCTGGAAATTAACTAACTTAAAGAGAAAAGACCTGCTCAAGTGTTTTTGTCTGTGTCGAGCCTTACATAGCAGCTGCCCCGTGACGGACAGCGCGCAAATCAGGGATTCAGAGGTAAAAGGAAATGAGTTAGGTTTCGTTTCCACGAAGAAGTAAACGAAACATAACACAACTTCCAATTAATTGCTTTAGGCCTGGTATGTGTTTTGGCCAGAATTCAAGTCCAAATATAAAATAAAAAAACATAAATACACACATATATACTGTATATATAAAAACGGCTGAGGTGCACCGTATGGACAGCAGGGAGAGGCACAGTCACACTGGCAGAGCAGTCTTTCCTACAAGAGGAGTCCGAATAGCAAGAGGAATAACACTGTGGTTTATGGGCCCCATTCCCCAACAGTATGGTAAAGCCAGAGCTAGCCTCACTACTGAGAGGCGCTTGTCAACAGTGCCAGCATAGACCAATGCATACTGGGAAAACAGGGCAGGGTTAAATCACCAGAGTCATTAGGATTCATCCTTTCAGGACCATGACTCTTCTACCAGCTTCTTTTACAGTTCACATTACTGTCAAGATATTTTACTCTGGACCAGAGTAGTACTGAAATAGCATACAAAGTATTTCATGTTCTCAGGTTGACTTTGTGATTACTTCATGCCTTTCATATTTAAGTCCACTGCACAAAGGCTGCTTTTTATAAGCTCACTGTGCTGGTTGCAAATAGCACAGCAGCAGTGCAACCTGAAAGACAGGATAGGTCTATGGGTATTCAAGAACTTCACTTGGGTTTAATTTCCCTGTCTTTCATTTCTCTCGCTACGCTTAGAGGTGTTGTCTATGTAAACCAATACATATATAAACCAGTTCCTCGCGTGACAAATGTTGGGTCACAGGTTTCTCATTGTTTAACAAACCAACATCAAGTCAGTAAGTCATCTGAAATTACTAATGTTGATGACTTTTTATTATTAAGATGATATCAATAATATGTTGATCAATCATACTTTTTAATACGTTGTTCAGAGATTTTGATCCAGATGGTGTGGATTAGCCTACCTACCTTCCCAGAAGGTCGGAAGTCACATGGTCCGTCGGGGGAGTCTACCTGAACTAAAGAGCAAAGAGACAAAGCGCATGTCCTGCTGCAGGAGGATAAACAAACAACCTGGCAATGCAAAAATTGTTCAGTTTAATCCTTTAACTGATCTACAACCTACTGAGAACAACGTATTGCTCAACATCAGTAAAACCAAGGAGTTGGTTGTTGATTTTAAGAAGGAAGGATGCAAAGACACACACCGCTGTCCACATCAGTGAAGCTGAGGTGGAGCAGATGAACAGCTGTAGGTTCCCTCACCGTCACTGAAAACCTATCTTGGTCATCATCGCCACCCAGGTTAAAAAAGCACTGAAAAGGCTCTACTTCCTACAGAAACTTAGGAAGGCTAAATTCCAGAGCAAGATCCTGGTTACTTCTACAGAGGAGCGACAGAAAGCACACCGACTGGAAACATCGTGTACGGCCCAGGACAGGAAGACTCTACAGCGGGTGACTAAAACTGCCCACAACATCACTGCTTCCCATCTACAGAGCATCAGTGATCTCGGTGAAGTGAGGTGTCTGCACAGAGCCCAAAGGATACTGAAAGACAGCAGACACCCCAGCCACAGTCTGTTCACCCTGCTGCCATCTGGGAAAAGATACAGAAGTATCTGCTGCAGAACCACCAGACTATGGAGCAGCTTCTTCACCCAGGCTGTGAGACTCCTCAACTCCTCCTTCGACGCCAAAAGATGTAGCAGGATTTAGGGACTGATTTCACTGTCATTTTTTTCCTAAACTATGTTTAAGAAAAAAATGACAAATACATCTACCTTCTTCGAAGCATTAGTAGCCTAAGTATTTGTTAGCTTCTAGTGAAGCCATTAAAATTTAAGGTGACTCATAAGTGACATATTTAACTCACTTTAACCTACAGTGCTGTGATTGTCTAATGTACAAACACTTGCTTAGTTGCATCTGTTATTATCATCAACAGTATGAGGTACAAAGTAGTTATATGGCAGTGGGTAATGTAGTTACATCAGTAGGACTGTTGAATCAAATTGAATCCCTCCAGTGACCAATTCAAGGAAAATGAGTGTGTGAATCACCAGGTATTTTAATTAATTATATCCCAAACTACCAGAAGGCATCACAACACCGCACTAAAGGATGGGGGATTAAATACCACCTTCTCAGTCACAGTTCTAGTCTAATAAAAAGCTGTGCCAAAGTAGCATGGGATTTGCCAACAAATATCCAGCTGTAAAATACTTCTTTTTGTAGCATTCTGCTAGTACCTATGCACTGTTGTGCACACATGCCAGTGTTCAATGTTGCAGCTGGTCAATGTGGTGCTAAAATCATAGAAGGACATAGTGAATTAATGCACAGAGCTGGGGCTGAAGCAGAAACAAAACAATCAAGTGAAACACTGTAATGTACCTAATGTGGAAAACATTTCTACCAGTCTGGACTCACTAAAGTTTCCAGCACCTAGCACAGATTAAGGCAGGGGGAGCGGTGGTTGCCCTGTATGTATGCTGGCCGTCATCATCCTCAAATGATATAAAAAGATAAAAGTCAGTACAACCAAAACACAATCTAATGAGTAGAGCCTCGCCTCCATAATTAGCATGTCTAAACCAAGTGAGAAAACAAAAGAGCAAAAGTAATTTTTAGACTGCCACACATGTATTTTAATGTCAAACTTTAAATAATGAACTCTATTATTTACTCAGTGAACATACTCCTATAATATCTGACACTCCACATTTTCCACAGGGTCACTAACTGAATCATAAACTCAGTATTTAACAATCACAGCGGTTGGGTGTAATCCATTTTGTCCTCTGCATGGATCTTTAAATGTGTGTTTAAGTTGCTCTTCCTTTTGAAGCTTTTCCCACACACCATGCACAGATGGGGTCTTTCCCCTGTATGTGTCACCCTGTGAGTCTCCATGTCGCCTTTTCTGTTGAAGCGCCGACCACAGTCGGTGCACTGGTACGGCCGTTCCCCCGTGTGGATTCTCATATGCAAAGTCAAAGCTCCGCTCTGTCTAAAGTTCATGCCACACTCCTTACACTGGTATGGCTTCTCTCCCGTGTGGATTCTCACATGATCCTTTAAATGGCCTGACTCTTTGAAGCGTTTGGCACAAACGGGACAAGTGTGTCTTCTCTCTCTGGTGAGATCATTTACATCTTCTTCCACTCCAGTGCCATCTCCTTCCTTACTGCACAAGTTGGAGTCGTGCCTTTTCTTTTGCCTCGTTCTTGTTGGTGTGAGCGCTTTAATCCAGTCTCCATCCACCACACCGTCTGTATTTTCAACATAGTCCCTTTGGGTTGCAGGACGGTCTATATTCATGGAGTAAAAGGGCTGACAAACTCTGGTCAGTTTGGACTGTTTGCAGCCTTCCCTTTCACCGTCTCTTCTGTTTTTCTCTGCTGTGTAAACTGTTTTGGGGTTTGAAGAGTGAGGCCCATCATAGACGCTCCTCTCTGAGCAAAAAGGGAGTTTGTAGGAGTGGTCATTATCTTCTCGAGGACTAGATGATGTAAGCTTTTCCTCTTTGATCTGAGGGAGATCGGGTTCCTTGTCGTCCTGACAGGGGCTCCAGTCTTGTTCAGTGTACTGCTGCTCATCACACCCATCCTGCTCATGATGAGTGATCTCAAGCGGATCTACAAAGGTAACAATGACATGAAAGTACACCGATCAGCCATAACATTAAAATCACCGACAGGTGAAGTGATTAACATTGATTATCTTGTTACAATGCAAAGTGAAACTGACTTTCATGTGCAGGTTTACATGACGTGTTCCACCCACACAAACACTGTTGCAGATATAGTACACGCCCTCAAGGAAATTGCACCCGCCAATGGCAGTGCTCCACCCTCCCCTCGCACAAACACACACAGAAAATTGCACAAGGTTTGAACTTGGCCTATGAACTCCCCAAATCCCAATCAGACCGAGCCATCTGGGAGTACCATAGCCATGAGTGGACATACTTAGTCTACAGAAGGTGTTTGGTTGGGTGCTGCATGTCCACTTGCATCCACATGAATGCAAGGATCAAGGTTTTACAGCAGAACATTGCACTGTAACAAGATGATCAATGTCATTCACTTCTCCTGTCAGTGGTTTTACATGTTGTGACCGATCGGTGGATACTAAATTACGCAAAGACCCTTTGTTGAATACACACATGCCTACATCTATGACTCCTTTTACCTGTTGTGTTTGCATTTGTAGTTGTTTTGCCTGGCTGTTGATGGTATGCAAACGTCATCTACTCCACATACTGCATTTAGAAATACACTACTTAATGTGATGCAGTTTAGTTTTCGCATTCACTAAAGGACAAGTTTCACCACACCGTGGCACAGATGGGTGGATATAATAAAATTATAAATTTTAGCTTTGATTTTTTTCCAGCCTCTGCTCACCTCACCTTCTAGGGTTTCTCGCTGGTGTCCAGAAGACTCTGGATTTCTTCCTCCGGGGGTCTCAGCCTCCCTGTTTGATGGCGTTGTTGTCAGCTCATCATCATTAGGCTCAGCTTTGATATCTGCTGTCTGTTCAACAGTTAATATTCTGTAGAGGTGTGAGGGTGGCTCCTCGTGACCTACTCTTTTAACAAACTGAGGGGACAGGGTGGTATCACACTGCTTCCTACAGGACGGTCCTTGCTGATCAGCCCTCTGCTCATGCTCCTCTTTAATATGCAGGGATCTCTGGTGATCCAGACTCACATCTGGGGCCCACTCCTCCTTATGACAGCAGTCAGGAGAAGCCTCCTCGTCACAGCAATGAGGACTGACCCCATGAGCTGCTGAATGACATGAAAGTGCATAAAGAGATGCATCAAGAGATTTTAAAAAACACTTTAAGCCCCATTTAAATTCAAAATCCATCAGAGAGATTGTTTTTAGCTGTAAAGGCCAATGGATGCAATATCATCTGAGTCACGCTACATTTATTTATAAGATACCTTCATGAAAAGTACATTGCACTGAGCCATAATTTGTCACCAAAATCTCAAAAACTGTGGGGAGCTGCAGCAGCCTCATCATGTTAGATACGCATCCTCATTCTATAAAACCCTAAATAAAGAATGACTTTATCACTGAGTGATTTAATCCACACACCTGATCTATGTAATCTGACTTCAGGCCACAGCACGAGTCTTCTCAGGTGATCTATCTCCTGCTTGAACCGGCTGATTTCTCCCTGATACTCTGTCAGCGTTTTCTCCACTGCCCCGAAAATCTCCACAGCCGCCGCTGACAGCCGCTCACAAATAAAGGCGTTCAGACACTGCAGCGTGGCCATTTCTGCGCCGATGCTGTCCTGGTCCTGACACATGACCACATTTCGGTATGTGACTTCCTTGTTGTGAACGGGTTCGGTGTATTTTTAAAGCGGTAGGAGCGCTCAGGCAGACTGCTGTCGCCTCCTGCTGGTCAGCCGGGAGGCTGCACACAGTGCTGAGCGCAGTTCAGGTGCGCACAGAAATACTGAGACCAGATACAAGCAGAGGTGGGACAAAATGATTGTTTTGCAAGTCACAAGTGTCAGGTTTTTACTTTACTTTACTTTACTTTGAGTTTAGAGTCCTAAACAAGTCAAATCAGCTCTTCAACAAACGTAATGCCATTTAAAAAGAGTAAGAATATATTATATCACAAACCTCCTTAATGCTTTTAACCAGTTGTGTTTATTTGTTAAAACAAGTTTTTCAGTTTGTCTGAAAACTGAAAAACTGTGATTTTAGACCCACGCGTTTTGCATACTGCAGTTTATTCATTGTTTACCACCAAAAAATTTCCAATAATGTTTTTGTTATATAATCCAAATTATTTTTAATATTTTTTTTCCCCAAATAGTGCTCAGTAAAGGTAAATTAATTCTTCATTCTTCATTGTTCTCCCCTGAAACTTCATGCTAATGGTTTCTTCAAAGAAGATCTGAGGAATTAAGTGTTGACTTGCTGTGAATGATGAATAGCGTTAATGTTTGTTGAATCAGGAAATGAAGGGAAATGATCTATTATCTGGCACAATTTTAAATAACACACACTTTTGATCTTTGGGATCGGGGGGAGGGGTTCAAGCTTTTTTTAAGTCACTGGAGTTTGAGTCCAAGTCACGTTGCAAGTCAAGCTTAGTCTAAAATCATTACATTTGTGACTCAAGTCTGACTTCTCATCTTATAGAATGTCGCAAAATGGCATAAAAAATGGTTGAAAAAGTCATTGTTCCAGATGCCGATAACTGGTAAATGGCACAGCATTTTTATAGGTTTATAGTGTAGAATTTCAAGAGAACGGTCCAAAAAGTCAACATTTAAAGGTAGCGTAGGTCATTCTGTCAGGTAAAAATGTCTATCTAGAATGGCATACCACCTGCCCCAAAGTTAGCTTTCCACTGCAAACTGACCAGGCTTAAGGTGGACTGTTAAGGTGGACCAGCTTTTCTCATTGTAGTGACACTCCCAGCTGCTTCTGAATAGATAATGTCTGTCTGCTGAGTCCCTCCAGAGTTAGTGAAACAATCATTGATCCCAATGCAAAATGTTTTTGCTGTTATTGATACAGTAATTAAAATGTTGTTGTTTTTTTGTTTTTTCTGTGTGAAACTTTTTTTTTCTATTTAAACAAAGTTTAGAAGGTTTCAGATAGTTTAGACTTAAACTACTTGACTCCATACTAAGAGGGAGCAAAGTATGTATAAGTTATTTGCAATCTAAAAAAATGTAAGACTTCAAACTTAACTATGAAACTTAACTACTAACTATAAAGGAAAAAGAGAAATAAAACTTATCTATAGTACATGCAAACATTTTAAAAAAAAATAAGGACATGAAAGATGCATTTTGGAAGAAAAGGTTTAGAATGTGTGTCAGCGTGAGTGTGTATAAAAAAAACGTATGTATACCAACAAGGAATTAAAAATAAAAACGTATGTACATTTTTCGAGGAATGAAGGATGTGAAACTTACCAACAGTACCTGGAAAGAAATAATTATTATTATAATTGTTTTTTGTTTGTTTTTGTTTTTTTGAGATAGGAATTGAAAGTTGGAAGGAAAGATCTGGTGTGTGTGTGTGTGTGTGTGTTTGTTTGAAAAACTTATCTATACTTACAAGGAATTAAACAAACTAAACAACGAAAACTTATCTACATATTAAGAAGGACAGAAAGACTGAAAACTTATCTACGGAGCATGCAAAAGATATTTTTTTTTTTTTTTAAGGAAATGAAAGTTGGTGGTTTGGAGTGTGTGTCAGTGTGAGTATGTTTGAGTTTGTGTGTGAGTATGTTTGAGTGGGTGTTGGTGTGTTACTGTCACATCTCCGGGTTGTACGGAGAGTCAGTCATCCACGCCAGAACCATCTCAGCCACTTCGTTAAAAGCAGCAGATGAGAGACCACCTGGCTGGGGACCATGGATGGAGGGCAGGGACGTGACGTCATCGCCGTCATCCACAGGCTGCTGGAGGGGTCGTGGCTGGTTCTCCTGCAGACAGAGAGAGGGGTCGAGGGTCAGACAACCAGTCTGGCCCTCGACCCCTCTCTCTGTAAACAAGTAAACACCATGTCACTTTGCTTAAAAAGCAGCAGTCGACTTGGCATTTCTGTCCTCACATTTCAGTTATGTACACCAACAACTTCAGGCTTATATTTCACTAAATCAACTCGTTACTGAATGAAAGTCGGTTACTGGGACCGTCTAGCTTTAGACATTTCTTAAATTTAATTGAGGCGTGGAAAAACAGATCTTGAAAAAAGAAAGAAGCATTTTATTCGACACCTCAACTGGATTTAAGTCATGAAAGCCTGTTTTTCGAGCTTTCTAGAAGCTTAAATTTAGTTTAAGCGTCGAATAAATTGACATATTACAACTTTAAAAGGTATTTTACTCATCGTCTCAACTAAATTTAAGCCATTAAAATCGTTTTTGGGGGGCTGTCGAGCTTCCTCGGGTCTTAAATTTAGTTGAGGCGTCGAGTAAAATGAGGTCTTAAAGTGTTTTAAAATCTGATCAATTCTTACGTTTTCCATGATGAACCGGTAATACAGCTCAGCTGCAGTCAACGGGTGTCGTCCTCTCGGTAGTTGGTCGCTTGCTCAGTTTTGTAGAAGTCGTTTAGTGAAAGTTTCTCTCCAAAATCTCAGAGTGAAATGGCGATTTTGGAATCAGATTCTCGAATATATAAAGTGAATCAGGGACACCATGGCGACCAGCTTCAAATGTCAACACTGGTGGTTCTAACTGGACAGATCAAAGAACTACATCTAACTCGACTGATTATTGGAAATAAAATGTTTTACAGTGACCCCGTCCTCTCTCAGTAACAATAGCATATTGTATAGACCCAGTGTGCACTTGTTTTTTGACTGACTCCCATTTTCTTGGCAAAGTTTACCAAAATTAATAGTCCCAGTCAACAAGCATGAAAAACGTAGCAAAGTTAGTTTACAAATGTTAGCTGTAGCTCGGTCGTTATCAGCCATATTTCTAATTTGACATGTGTGAGAGAGACAATGTAGCCCTCTGGTCTGACTCGATGAGCATTGAGCTACATCTATGTCAGCTGCTTGGTAAACACATTTCATTTCAACCGTGTGTTACTGTTAGCTAGCTAACTTTGTGTCACTTCCCATATGCTAATAACTTTGCTAAATTGGGTCAAATGGAGTCAAACCTCGATGTTTGTAAACAGAAAAGTGGATATAAAGGTGGTTTACCTGGTAGCTGCTTCTTCTCGCATCTTTATCTTTACTTTGGTGTATAATAGTGGCATTTAGCTTTGAAAACACACACACAAAAACAGCTTTTGCTCCATGACACATCTGGATAAAACCGTATTGTGTGCGCTCGAGCTCTCACCATCATCGCGGGGCAGGTGCAGCGATTCTGTTCAAATTAGCCTCAGCAGTGAATGACTGCCTCCAGCTGCATGTGAGGCGATTTAAAGCTAAGAGAATACCAGTAATTGATAGGTGGCTTTTTCTGGGTTATACTGACTCACTTGCTCACACAATTATTGGTCTGATCTGGCAAAAATCCTCACTTTGTAAAATGTAGTCTTCTTTTCCCTCCCAAATCACTAGTAGATTACATTCAATTAAAGGCTGTGTTGCTCAAAAGGAAGCAGCGACTACAGACCAGGAAATCAGAAGTCCCTTGGTAGTGATGCGCTGCAGCCACAAGGCGACGTTATTATCATCACAGTTGCTGTTTTCTTTATTTTTAAAGTTTATCTGCTGTGCAGATGGGACCTTGTATGGTAACGTTGGTCACCAGTGTATTGATGTGTGTGTGACTGAGTGAATGGTTCTTGTACTGTAAAGCACTTTGAGACTGGAAAAGCACTAAATAAATACTGTCCATTCCATTTTCCATTACCACTATTAAAAATAACAAATAATATGTTTAGATCTGTGTACTGTTAAGAAACTACAAATTACATCCCCCTTAAGGGAAATCACTGTATGTTTGGACCTGTGTTTCAGTCTACCACAGCCATGTCCAAAGTCCGACCTAGGGGCCAATGGTGGCCCTTGGACACAACTAACTTGAGATTACCTGTTTTTCACAGTTACATGTACATTTTTACACAGATCAGACAAAGAGATCCGAACAGACACACGAGGAACAAGTTATTTATGGGCAAATGTGTTCATCTTTATTAGTATGAATGCCTGTAAAACATCCAGACTCATGAACTAATTGCAAGTGCCAGTAGTACACATTTATCATGGATGTCAGACTATTATACATACATGGATGTTCAATCTGCTTCAATAACACTGATGCAAGCTACATGCTTAGGGGGTCAAGAAACAGGGTTGCACAAGTCATATTAATGTAAACAAACAGCAACCGAGCATTACCCTTTGAATATTACTATACATGAATTGCACAGATTGTTTTTTAAATTTGTACAAACCTGAATTGTGATTTAAAAGTCAACAAAAGCTCAATACTGGTTATGTACAGATGAGCCCACTATTCATCTATTATCACTAAGGTACTGATGTGCTTTTTTGCTGGGCTTTAGCAGTGTAAATGGAAACTCCTGACATGCTTCAGAGATGTATAACTGTTTATGATTTACCAGTAGTCTGAGGAGAGCTTAGAAAAGTCACAGTAATTTGTAGCAAGAGCGGCCGCTTGTAAACAATGAGAGAAACAATCTCCCTCTTTACATTATACACATGAAATGACAGTGTGATGTTGTCTGTGCAGATAAAAACCAAGGGAACAGAAACAACATGCTGCAATGTTTGCATACTGTACTTTTGCCGTGCACAATCCCTGTATGATGTGTTTTTGCAGTTTACAGTTATTGCTTTAAGTATTTCACTTTCTGACATGATCGATATCAGATATGAGTTGGAATGTATTTGTTCTAACACAACACAGAAATTGAAATAAATTATATTTTGTATCCATATCTGAATTAGAAATACCCATTACCAAAATATAGTTCCAGTTAGATTATAAAACAATATGCATTTAATAATACTGATCTTTAAAAAAAACTTAAGGTAAGGAGTCAGGGCAGTGTGATTTTTGTAAACTTTCAGAGATAAAATGCATGAAGTTTTTTTGTTGCTTTTTTTTTTTTTTTTTACTAGTTTCACAGAGAGCATATTAGCACACATATGACATCATGCACCAAGTCAACACCATTTTTGAAAAATTATATGAACATAGAGCACTTTTTCCTTTCCCAACAGTGCAAACCAGTTTTAAAAAGACACCCTGTCGTAGCAGTGAATTCAATTACCAAGCACAGAGAGCAAGTAACCATCACGTATGAGTTTCAAACTACAAGAAATACGACATTCAGCAAACAACACCTCTGACAGAGAAGGAGTTAAAGACTATATCTAATTTTGTACAATACCCAACAATACTTGTATCTACAGTGGGTGTACTTTGACACCTTTGATGCCTTTTTTATAACCATCTTTTTTTTGTTTTTGACAAACTTTACTTCTCTCCTACCACCCCGATTGCTCTGGTTTAAAATGCAGAAGTGCCCTCGTCAGTCGAAAAGGCACAGCTACATTTGATTGGAGTAGGAGGTGGGTCCTCCCACCTGGCTGTACTCAGACGGAGGACCGAGGTTTCCCTGGGTGTTGTAGCTGCCCGACTGGTCAAAGCTTCCCTGGTTGTAAGGCTGTTGGTTAAAGGTGCCAGACTGTTTCTCAGATGCCCCACCTGCTAACCTTGCAGCACCCTTGTGCCAACCGGTCTCCTTAAATACAAACCAGATGTTCCCAGCCCATAGAACAAAGTTGAGAAACCCAAAAGCCTGTAGGGAAAGAGAACGAGACAAAACAATATTGATTAAGTAAGAAATTCAGCGATGCACACTCATATTCTTGTCTTTTTGTATCTCTATTTTTTTTCTGGGTGGTATTTTCTTCCTCGACTAGTTTGGCATACTTTAACATAAAGACTTCGAATCAAACGTCAAAGAAATGTACAACTTCTTTAGGAATGGTGTTCCTCTTTTCTACATTTTCATATTCATTATTTTTAAATATTAAAATGTACGTCCACATTTTTCTTTCATTCATAAGAGCTGACTCTTTAAAAGTCCTCTTCATCGTTCCTTAACATCGCCTTCACCTGACAGCTCAGCTGCTTTCATCTTTTACTCCTCAAATGACAGTCCAAATCCTGACACTTCAAACCCTTTCAGGTGTCTGATCTTCATCTTTGAACAAGAAAAAAACTTTTCCACTTTCCACAGTTCTTACAAAGGTATAGACTTGAGTCACATGACTTGGACTCAAGTCCAATTTGATGACTTTAGATAAATTAAAAAAAAAAACTTGAAACTCAACTTAGACTCTAACACCAGTGACTCATGACTTCACTTGGACTGGAGTCCTTTTGGCTTGAAAATACTTGATACTTTCCCCAAAGCCAAATTGAGAGGGAAAAGTTATAGACATTTTTCCTATACAAAATTAGTAAAATCCAACAAGACAGAATAGAAAGACAGGACAGACACTTACAGAATTCATTCTGATGTGGCGCTGGTTAATAGTGCTTTGAAAGTGCAATGTCAGCACCACTTTTTAAAGTATTGCGTTCAGTTGCACTTGCTTTAACGAATAAATACATTTTTTAAGCACACTTCCTGCTCAGTTCATAACGCTTGCTAACACACAGCTGAAATCTTAACTCCTTTTGGTATTTTAAGTAACACTTCCACCTAATTAAGTGCTTACATGAACTTCAAGTTCTTTCAGTGTTTGCATTTTGACTGACATTTCAACAACTCATTTAAAGGAGCTCAATGCAAAAGTTGTCAAGATAGTGCTCCCACCATGGAGGTTGCAGAATCTGCAGCTAGCAGCTTAAGGTGTCCACTCCATAGACAGCTATTAACAATGGCAACAGTGTCGCAGCTGTTATCTAGAGAGAAACTGGAGAGTGGCAGCTACACCTTCCCAACGTCAGCAATAACTGCAGTGCGGTGTGAAGCGGCAAGGATGAGCTGGCCAGTGGGACACACACATACACATGCAGACAGACCGCCTCACCATGTCAAATCACAGAGAAGCTCAGATTACAACATACACACAGGCAGCATGTCTTCACTACGCCATTACTCCACCTTATCTTTACATAGCAAATAGTGGTTTGTGGCTTTATTAATGCTCTGAATATTGCACATAGAACTTAAAGAATTTTTCAAATGCTTAATTTCACCAGTGAGAAATATCTGCCTTTTATAGTTAATGTATTTGTTTATTAATCCTCTGTGTTTGAGACACACATCCTGTGAACCTACCACTGAGGTGTTGAGTCCGGACCAGCGTGGTCCATGCACAGAGCCACATTTGTTGGTCTGGACTTTGCAGGCAGAAATGAGGAGCTGAACTTCATCTGGATCAGTGGCCACTTTCACATCAGAGAGAGCCTTGGCCCAAGCAGAGGAACTGACCAGCCACATGAAGGAGAACACCACTGTCACTACAAAGTCCTGATGCCGTGGAAGAGAGAGGAAACAAACGGTAAGCTCAGGAAACCATACACACACACACACGCAAAAGAGCTCTCTTGCGCACATTTTATTATATGGCGTTTTCTTCAATTCTACAGTTGTGTAATATTATAGAATTTAAATGTTTATACTGTCTAATAACTTTTTACAATTAATCTTGGTTATCTGTCAAAAAGTGTTATGGCCTTTTAAAATAAACTCTATATTAAACCTTAAATTCACATTAGTAATGTTAATGTGAACCATGCTATCTATTAGTTAGTGATTGATGGCGGTTCTACTGGGTGACAAAGCAAAGTAGGTGTGACGTAGTCAACCTTCATGTTTTCTTCCTTTTTCTCTCTCACTCTCTAAACACACATATGCACACCTTGGACTGCGACCTGGAACTCGTCTCTGTCCCCAGTTGTGCTGCTATAGTGCATAAAGTTTGCGGTTTGCAGGTCAGGAGGTTAAACAACCATTTTTTTTAGCATCACATGCCTCTGTTTTGTCTTATTTTGTAACCATTCTTGATGTTACCAAATATGACAACTTGTTTGGCGTTCACTTTTGGTGAAGTACTTCCACTGTAAATTGGATGTTTTTTTTTTGTTTTTTTCTTTTTAATATTTGGAGTTTGTTGCTCAACCCCTCCATAGACCTTTGTTTGGGAATTCTTGACTTTAATTCTCTCAGCTTCTCGTTTGTCAGTTATGGTGCACACGGTCTTGCAGTTTCATGCCCTATTATGGGGGCGGGACGTTTACCTGTGCTAATTCGTATCAACTGGCACACAACATATGAGGACGATGGGATTCATCAGAACAGGAACAACGGTACAAACAATTCTGCCATTTAAAGACACATCATGAATCCCACGTAGAATTTGCTTAGGACCTTTCTTAAGAACAAAATTAGGAGAAAAATATGGAAAATTCTGGTAAATGAGTCCCTCAGAGTCCACTGTACTCACAATGAGTGGTCCTCGGTTGTTTTCACGGTACTTGTTCTGAAAGAAGATGTAGACAATGGTGGCCATGAGGGAATACAAGAAGGCAAAGACCGCAATGGTGACGAAGAACTCTGCAGAGGATGAATAGTCTCCAATGAGGAACACACGTTCATTCCTGATACCCTCACACGCAGGCGCTTCAAAGGACACCTGGTACAACCTGAAACACACAGAGGGAGGTACAGCGGTCAAGACACAACATGGCGTCCATAGCACTGCTCTGACAGGATATATTTTACCCAAAGAGGTCCTAGTAAATGACGATACAGAGTCTTCCCGGAGTTTAACTGTTGATCGTCTCTTATCCTCTGACTTTTAGCATAATACCAGAGCAGCTGGTAAAGACCAGAAGCAATTATTGTTACAGTGCTTTGGGATGACAGTCAGAAAATTATAATCTTATTTGTTTCTTTACAATTGCTGAAAGAAATGACATTTGTTGAATATATGATAAATGCCTCTTATTCTTATCCAAATGATAAGTCATTTTACATAAGTCAGTAAAAAAACTCTCTTATTCATTCCAAGTGGTGTCCTACAATACAGATAGTTTCAGTTTTATCTGCTGCTTTTAAAGAATAGTCCCACATACACCTCCACATGTTATTTTTGAATTCACTAACCTCCTACATTATGTCCCAGAGACCTGCAGATATCAGGTTACAGTGTTTTTCCATTCTGAAAGTAACCACAAAGCCTCAAAATATATTTACTAGTCTGGCTAAAAAATAAATATCTTACATAACAGAAAAATCTTTAGGCAGATTTCCAGTTAAAATTGCATTGCCTATAAATCTAATCAAAGGTTATGAGAACATTTCTTTGCACAGTGTGAATACAATGGAATTAAAAAGTCATAATATAATGTGCTGAGGTCACATAAAACAATTAGTTTTCGAGAAGCTAAAGTGTTGTTGCATACCTCAGAGGGCAGAGACATCCCAGTGGTACTTACATGTAAAGATTAGGCCTTTATTTAGCCTTCATTTTGTCCAGATTTTACTGGCAAATTTCTGCTTAAAAAAAGCTCTTCAGACTCAGGAATAAATGGTCATAAAGGTAAAAAGACGCTGAACATTGACAGTCAACAATGACAACAGACAACACTGACAGCACTGGGAGCATTCAGTCAAGTCCATGTGTGGCTGCCATCATAAATGCACAATATAAGCATCACTGTATATACAAGTTCATACTCCTGCCATCAAAATTTGAGACAGAGAATGACACCAGCTCACCTGAAGGGATAAGCAAAGTCAATGCCGATGCTGAGGTTGCTTCTGGCCTTCTCCATGCAGTCCACACTAACCCGCAGCTGCCCAGAGTAGCCTCCACATGTTGCAAATGCAAAAATGGCAAAGAGCTGCAAAAGGAAAGAAAAACAAAAATCAGATGCCATTCGACAACTTAAGGCAGTATAGAAATGAGGAGATGGGACCTACAAATTGCTGAGATTATTATTGTTTTTTCCCCCTTATGAACATGAGCAAGGGGACACAGAACAGTAATAATAATAATGTTAATTTATCAATGGTTTTATTACACTGGTTCTTTGACATGCATTCTGGAATATACATGATTAAATTTTAACATTGTACATCTCTTCTACATTAAAGGTCAACTGTACAGGATTCAGTGACATCTAGCGGTCAGGTTGCAGAACTTCCTGCAGTAGATGGTGGCACAAAATCAAAATGGCCCAATTTAGAGCTAGAGAGACTAATTTGTCCATTCTGAGCTACAGTAGAAACAACATGGCAGACTGAATGGAAGAGGACCCTATATGGACATAAACGGCTCATTCTAGGGTAATTAAAACTCGCTTCTTATTTTCATGTGATTGTAAACTCACTAAATTTTGTTATTATTATTACCATTTCTGCCAAAATATGCCCCCAATTCCTACACACTGGGCCTTTAAACTTTGATAAAAACTACAGTATATGCCTCTTTTGTTATTGACACAAACAAAACAATGTAATGAAAGACAATAAAATGCTTCATGAGGCTTTGGGAAACTGAACTGAGTGATATTGCTCTGTGGTCTCGTCACTATGAGCAACATCTTTCATATTACTCATAATAATTTGACTCAATGTTAATCTAAAAAAGGATTAGTGCAGCCTTAACAACACATCAATTGAGTTTTACTTCTCAAAACAGAGCTACAGGAACCATTAAAAGTGTAACTGGAAAGAATATAGCCCAAGCAGTGAACAGTGAGTATCAGCAGTCCCACCATTTAAACATTTTGCTTACGGACATCTCAACAATTTCTCTGCCGTGAAGCCAATTTAACACCAACTGATAGCTTTTTAGCCACATCAGCACATAGACTACAATAGCTGCAGTAAGTGTGTGGGCTGAGCTGAATTAGGACAGACAGAGTCTCAGGGTCTGGAGGAAGAGATCACTGTTTGTGCTCCACTGGCAACTGATGACTTCATTCACACACACACACACACACACACACACACACACACACACACACACACACACACACACACACACACACACACACACACACACACACACACACACACACACAAACACACACAAAAAAAACAACGGATGTTCACATTTTTCATTGATTTGCCTTACAA
Organism: Plectropomus leopardus; assembly: GCF_008729295.1. Classification (NCBI taxonomy): domain Eukaryota; kingdom Metazoa; phylum Chordata; class Actinopteri; order Perciformes; family Serranidae; genus Plectropomus; species Plectropomus leopardus. The sequence continues at coordinate 15,369,531 of NC_056464.1, read as the reverse complement.
ATTGGCCAACAATACAAGACATTATTCAGTGTGGACAATAATCACAGAGATAAAGGAGGATCTACACACAGCAGCAAGAAAAACACTGTCTAAGAATGATGTAGATTACCAGATAAAATATTAGTGTATAATATAATCTGTAATCTAAAACTGCAAGTGTTCGAGAAGGATGAAGGTGGTTAAAGTTAAAAAAGGACAGAACCTCAGAGTTTGGCTTGCATTACAAGCTGTAAAACTTAAAAAGACACATTATTAGGTCAAATTTTATTTACATTGCCAGTATAACAAAAGTTTAATGACACAAAGATCAAGTAGATTGATTACAAATTCAAAAAATAATACCCACGGTGTTTGTTAAAAAGCTATATCCACATGAAAATAAAAAAAAGCTTGAACTTACCGGCGCAAATATAACCATACACATTGAAGACGGGAGGATCTAATCCAGCTTTGTTACGCTACAGGACTCCCAGAAGCATTCTGGTACTGAAACACAAACTGAAAGAGGCTGCCGAAGGAAATCACGGTAGTTTGTGTGTGTGTGTGTGTGTGTGTGTGTGTGTGTGTGTGTGTGTGTGTGTGTGTGTGTGTGTGTGTGTGTGTGTGTGTGTCGCTGAGTATAAATGACTACTACAACCTATCTAATGTCCTCTACCACTTCCGAGATTAGGAAGAAAAAAAAAAGTTCAACCTTCCCTCTAAAATATGGTGAAAGACTAATTAAGCCTCTGTTTACTCAAGTTTAACCTGCTAACACACACAAAGGGATCATTAAAGCTTTAATTTTAAACTTATGAGGATATAGCCACATATTTTCTATTAGAAGAGTCATTAGATGCAATTTATGGAGACGACACTGGACTACGCATTGATGTTTACTCAGTTAATCTCGTTGTTAGTATTCCTTTTCTGCTAATTCTATACTACTGCAAAGTCAGTCTGCTTGTTAAAACAACATGAATGATTAATCAGCCTCTCAGCATTTCAGCTGATGGAAAACATGGCTGAGATATCTGATTGAAAAACAGGAAGTGGTCTAGATTAATTATGGACACATTATACAAACAGCAGCACATCCGCTTATAGTTGAACAGCAAGTGTCTGATAGTGCAGCCTGTACACAGACGGGGTAGAAAATAAGAAACACTGCTTGTTTTACCTGCATAAAACCAACAACACTTCTGAGCGATTGGTGAACTTGTTCTGTGTGTCTTCTGTCCATGTTAAAAGTCAGGTGCAAGACAATTCCAGCCAGGGAAGAAATGTGAAAATGCTTTGTGGACGATAAAGGGCTGAACATTATGGAGGACTGAAAATTATTAAAACAAAAAAAGGGAATTTTTTTTTTTCTATTTTATCTATCAATTTATTCACTTTCCCATTTAATTTTCGATTTATTCATCAATTTATTTTCATATAAATTTGCTTATCAATTTATGTATTATTTTCCAATTTGCATATAAATTTCCCATTTGTTTAATTTCCCATTTTAAATCTACATTTATTCATTTTTATGTGTATTTATTTATTGGTGTCATTATTTATGCATTTATTTATATATTATTTTCCTTTTTGCCTCCCCTTCCATTTCTTTTCTCAAACATGTTTACCTCTCTTTCCTTTTCCACCTACATTCCCAGCACGGTGGGGGTGGAGGTGGAGGTTGGGTGGCTGCCTCCCCAGTATAATGCACTGTTAATCAATTAATCCGTCTCCGTAATTTTTTTAAAAGTCAAATTTACTCCAGCTTTGCTTATTCCAGCTTCTTATATGTGAATATTTTCTGGTTTCTCGAATTATATATGAAAGTAAATTGAATACCTTTGGGTTGTGGACAAACAAGACTCTTGAAAACATTGTCCTGGACTTTGGGAAACACTGGCCTATATTTTTCAGTAAATCATTTAATCTAGAAAATAACTGACAGATTTCTCAACAATAAAAAATGTTTGTTGCAGCCCTACTGGTGAGACCAGGTGAGAGACATGAGGCTGAAGGAGGAATGGACGGACTGGTGGGAACATTGCTGCTGACTGTACAGACAGCTGCTAGTCAACAGGTTTCTCTGTCTTCTGAGTTAAAATTTAAGGACTGGAGCCAAAGTCAAGATCAGCCAGATAAACAGGATTCTAGTTTTACTCAACAAACATGAAAATGCAGCGCAGACATAATCACAGATACACACATTCAGCCTCCTAACACTCACACCCTCTGCTCTTAATATGAGCTCTCTCTCAGCCCAGTTTTCCATATAAAGCTCCTATAGCCTCAAGACTTCTCAAAACCATGATCACCATAATCAGACCTGACGCTTGGTTAACACGAGCCTCTCCTCTCCCATATTACAGGCAGCTGGACGCGCAGCTCGCCAGCAGCTGGGGAGGAGATATCTTGTGTTTGAATGCTCCTCGGCCTCTGGAGGGCGCAATTTAAGCATCAGCATTTTATGACCATTCAGCTGCACTGTTCACACTCATCCTGACAAAAACAGTGAGCATGTTATGGCAATACATTGAGATTAGAGGTATGTGCATGTTTGTCTTGCATTTGCATAGCATGTTTTTGCATTCACAATGTAGAAATATGTATAAATCACTTGCTGACTTCCTCTGGCTCACAACTTTGATAGGACCAATTTGATTACCTCAGTTCATTCATTAAATAGTGAACTACATGAGAAAATACAGTCCTTACTGAGAAGGTAAAAACACGTTGGCCATAAAGTCCATCTCCTGAAACCGTGGTGCACTGACATATATTATCAGGTGGTTTATGCCACCTTGTGGCTAAATGCATGCATTGAGGCTGAGGACAAACAGTCTATCAAATCTTCATTTAGAGCAGCCCATTTACTACTTGTTATAATGGATGCAGCTGTGAAGAGGGATTCAAATTAAAGACACACAGACAACCCAAGAGATCTCATCAGATATGAAAAAGGATCCGTGTCTGCTTCTTCACATCAAGGATAGGTGGCTGTTAGCTGCTGTTTTTGAATTGCCAACAGGGGCATAATTGCACATTGCGAGATGATGCTTTGCGAGGATAATCTGGGTCACAAAGGGCTGAGCTCGATGCGGCTGGGTTAGGTCAGCCCAGATCAAAGCCAAGTGCTGTATGATAAACAGAAGGTTTGTTTCCTGCAGCTTGAGGCCTCAGGTGGAGGGAGAATGCCGCTTTACCTGACTGTCATGGTGCACAGCTGGAACCTCTGCAGGGAATTCCTCTACTGAAGTGTTTGTAAGTGATCAACTCACTTTAGCCTCGGCTGTTTTTAAGGCAAGATGAGGCCACAAACAAACATGCAGAAATGTGCTCTCATACGTCTGCACACAGATACACAAATGCAGCTAAATCATATGAAGCTAAAGGAACTGATAAATACTGTACATAAAGACTGTGGCATGTGCTTATCGGAGCACGCAAATGGTAGAAGGAAAATGACCAGAAGAGCGAGAGAATAAATATTCCCTCCTAATTATCACAAACACCCTCAGATAAACATCTCTCTCTCTCGCTTTACTCTCACGCGCTCTGCTGCAGCTGCCTCCTCTCCCTGTGATTTTCGGCTCTGGTTTAGCCCCTCTCATTTCTGGCTGGGGCCTTTGAACAGGAGAGCGTGGCATTGTGGAAGGAGGGTGGGTGCTAAGCCCCGCGCCCCCATGTGTTTATCTGCCTCTCCCAGCTGGGCTCCTCGGGGAACAAGAGAGAGAGAGAGAGAGAGAGAGAGAGAAGCCAGGGTACAGGAATGAAAACTGTCTGCAGTGCAAACAAAGCTCTGAAACATCTCCCAGTTTGCCCTCTTCTCCACTGACCTACATGGCATTGACGATCACAGCACTAACGTGAAGACCATGCTTGCTTTCAAAACCAATGTCAGCTATATTTGCGCTTCAGTCAAAAATAAAAACATATAACTTGTGATATTATCTACAGATTTAGGTGGGTGAATGTGAAAAAGTGTGCAAGGATCCTTTAAGGAGACTTAAATGTAGCTTTAGCAGGGTTGGAGGCTCATATTGAGACATGAGTGAACACTGTAGAAGAGCGGAGGCTGGCTGAGGATTATGAAACTCATCCACAGGCCTCAGGGCTTAAACACCAGCAATCAGACCTGCTGTCCAATACAAACAGCCCTCCATTATTAAAAAAAAGCCAAAACAAACAAACAGGAAAACAAACAGGGTGTAGAAAAAAGATGAACCAGGCTGAGGGAAAGTGAAGATTTATTGTATTTAAGGAATGGTGGCTTGGAGTATTGAAGAACATTTGACTGCAAAATTAATAAAAATAAATAAAATAAGAGGGTTAACAAGAGAAAGTGGAGACGCAGTTTCGAACAAGAGGATGTGATGAGAGCGGCAAAGGCAAGCAAAGGCAAGCAGGGAGGTAGCGCCGAGCGGAGAGGTGAGGATCACGCTAAGTGGCAGACGAGCTAAGGTGCATTCACTGATGAGCTGCACTTGACATTTTCAAAAATAAGACAAAGATGCCACACACACACACACACACACACACACACACACACACACACACACACACACAGAGCGTCCACCTGCTCTATTCAAATCGATAGGAATCGTCGTGGTGTCAAGTGGTTGCCTCAGGAGGAGAAAAACGCCTCAGATGTTCAGCCCCTCTCCCTGCCTGACTGAGTGAAAAAAATATCTAGGACACTCTTTATGAAGACAGAAAGAAAAAGATGAAACAGAGAGTGAGACAGAGATTGAGAAAGAGAGGCATATCTCTTTCAAATTGCTTATCCTCAACTATAATTTAAAATCAAACTACTCTTAAAAACTACACAAACCAACCGTGTGGAGTGTATGTTTTGAAAATGCATGGTTGGATATTTGAGAAGCACCTTTAAGTTTGAGTCCTCTTCTCATACCTCGCGGTCATGCTAATATTGCTTTTTTAAAAAAAAAAAAAAAAAAAAAGACCCGAAAGCTCCCCAAATAAATTAAATCTGAAATGACTTGAATGAAAGTAAATGCAGAAATGAGATAAGCTTTTGTAGCTAACTGCATAGGAATGTACTTAGGGGAAAACTAATCAAACTGGCTGCATAAGCATACACAATTGTGTTTACATGTGGTGGGTAACGCATTACAAGTGTCACACAGAAGTTAAAAAGCCTTTTTGTGTTGCTTTTTTTTTTAAAACTGTATTTCTAATCTTTACTCGGGTTTATTTTCAAGCCAGTAATCCACTTTTTACTTCACTACATTTGCCATTTCTACCTTTGTTACAACACGTCTGCTCTAAATGCTCATGGAGCACCTCTGCTGCAGATGCCAAGTTGCCAGCTGCCTTGAAGAAAAAGACACACCTGTCAAAAAAAAAAAAAAGAAAAGAAAAAAACAACAAAAACGAGGTAGCTTCCAGCAACAACCTCTGGTCACATTTGCCCCACTTTTAAAATCAGACACCCTTTTACATAATTGCTGTGCTTGCTGTTAGATGTCCTTTTTAAAAAACTCATCTTCTAACCTCCATAACCATCAGTGTGAAAATGTTTTCTAAAATCAGTCATCATATCTTTTGTTTTGGATATGTTTAATTGAAGATATGAATCCATAACACTTCACAAAATCCTGAAAGATCAGGCCATGACTACTTTCATTATTCTGGAGCAGACTTACAATTCATCCCCATTTAGCATTTTCCTGTTTCTGTCCTGATGTGCGTTTCTTACCCCCAAAAAGGAATAAGGCGTTGGTGCTGACAAAAGGGGAACAAATTGGAGATCAGCATTTTTTGATTTATAAATTTAGTGCCAGATTGTCAATGTTACTTTGTGCAATTTATTTCCAGCCGCCTGAACCTTTAAACTTGCAACTTTGAACCTGCATGATCTACGGATAAATGATTCTCTGCTTAACCCTCATCAGTCAAAATTCCCCTGTTCTGTTCGATCACGTGGTTTTGACGCTTGCCTGCCTTTTCATTCAAGTAAAACTGAACTTTGATCTTAACCTGTCTGTATGTGAGTCAATCTTGCTGTTATTTCTGAGCAATTACAGAATATCTCATTTCCAATGTACCAAAAATCTGGGGAATATTTTAAACAACCACATAAGCAAATGAGGTAATGAATTTATCTATGTATCTCATGTTATGATTTCTTTTCTGCCTTAATACTTTTGCCTGTTTTCAGGCTAGCGATCTTAATTCATGTCATATACTACTGTGGATGTAGTGGCCTTTGTCATGTGAATTCATGCTCGTGTACTCATACATTTCTTTTTTATTCACGTACAAGCACATGTTTGAGTGTGTGCACGGCTGCATGTGTGCCCCAGAGTGTGTAACATCTCTGTGCATGTGTGCCTTTATATGAGTGTTTAAGTACATACATGTGGGTATGCAATGTGTATGTATGTGAACGTAGAGTAAAAATATCTCCCCCTCTCCACTCAGGCAGAAGCAACAGCTACAGTCCACACACACACATGCACGCACACGCGTGCACACACACACACACACACAGTCTCACTTGCTCTCGCTGCTGCAGTCTGCCAATGTGCAAACATGAACAATTTTACGCCAGCTAGTCAAGTACAAAACAAAAGGACAAGCGCAGATCAGGAATGGAAGCACAGTGTGGCGAACAGAAAGATGCACATTTAAATTGAACTTTGACGTAAGAGTAATAAAAGGATAATATCTGACATAATAAAAAAAGAAGGTTTTTTTGCGATTTTAATTGATTTACATTCACTCAAAATTGTGAAAATGCTTATACTCCTACATACACCTTCCTTTTAGGCTTTCAAATTAACAGTGATGATGCAATAATTTACAACTGGATAGAATAAATGCATAAGAGCAGCAGTCAACTTGTTAATTTACTATTACAGCCTTTCTTTCACACCTAAGACAAACCGTTTTCCCTGCTCATCAGACAGATGTGCTCATATGCTGTAATGATACTGATCTTGGCTGCTACATTGGTGAGTCAAAACCCAAATACTTCACTGACTACAAAGGTTACACAAAAAAGTGATGACCACAAGCCTTCATGTGAAAACTGTCTGATCTTTGCTTCAGTGGCAGCACCACAGAACAAAATCAGTAGCTCATTTAGCAGCAGCTAATCCCTTCCTGCACGGGGAGCGCTTTGTGTCCTGCATAGCCCAGATTCATCTTTCCCACTATCTCTATGCTCTCTCTCTGTAAGCTTGACTGACCACAAGCAGGCAGAAAATCTCCATTTATTTTTGTAACAGTGTCTCTTCTTGGTGCTCCTCTTCTTCCCATGGGGTTTCCATGGCTACTTAGTCAGGTGACCTAGCTGGAACCCGGCCCCTATGCCCTGCGGGGACAGTCACTGCACTTATTTAGCTGGGGGCACCCAACGGAAATGTAATGCATCCCTACTGTGTGTGTGTGTGAGAGAGAGAGAGTGTGTTTGCATATAGATTTATACATGCAAGGAGAAAATGTCCTCACAAGAATTTAAATATCATCCAAATTCAGTCCCTTTGTCTCACCTCTACAGTGTTTTCATATAAGGTATGATTGATTATCACTGTGCAACTGCCTCCTCTCTCCACTTCTCTGTCCTGCAGCTTTCACATTAATGTTCCGTACCAGAATACACATGCGTTGTCATCTATGCGGCACTGCTTTTTTGTTGCTGCTAATAGAGTGCTGCAGGAATGAGCCCTAAAATGTCGAAATTAGTTTGAATTTTAGCACTCGCAGTTCCCTTGTCTCAAAGTCAATGGAGTTTTTGAATGAGTTTTTGGTTAAATGCTTGAAATAAGGTAAACAAACAGTTGCTTACAAGAAGCTAAATGAGACTACAGAACGTCACACCAAATGACCATGGTATAGTTTGTTCAGATTTTTCCCTTTCGTTTATCCTCTTGTGCACTGAGCTGAACAGCCAATCAGAATGATATCATTCACTGACGGGCTCCGTGGACGCTGAAACCGATTTAACGTGCCGAATCGGCAGAGAAAAAGCCAACGAGGGTCGACGAACGCTGCAGACACTCGCCATCGGTCCAATGAGGGCAAATGGCAGACTATGGGCTTGGTGTGTTGTGGCCTTCACAAACACTACATAAAGTGTTGGCAAGTCTCTTTTTTCTTGTCCTTTAATCTTAAAAAATGTAAGCACACTAGGGCTCCATTTTTGGTTTTATCTCCATTACTTCCAATAATCCTGGTATACACTGATAAATGCAATGTGTCTTTGTGACATTTCCATTTCTTTATGTTATTGTCCATGCACATACTGTCTCGACACCTGTGCTCGTCCATGTACTATGAGAGAATATCTTGTTTGAGTAGACATGTCCATGCACGGGGGGAGACAGACTAACCTTTCCCTATCTGAGTCACAGACGGCGGACCATTGTTGAGAGGAACACAGAGGTCCAGCTCTGACCTGGCAGTCAATAAAGGCCACGTCACATCCAGGAGCTCACTAGCAACCAGAACCTCAGGCTTGCAAAGGTATACCACACAAGGTTTTCCTAAAAAACAATGTGTAGATTCATATGGAAGTAATCCCTCGCAATTATTACTTAGGACTCACTAGAAGTGTGTGACAGTGACTTTATCTGCAGGGACTCTGCCCTCTTCTTGTATTTTCTTGTCTCCTTCTCATTTTGCTGTGCTCGAGAGATTTCTGGGCACAACACTGGTGAGGTAAGGATTTGCCAACAGACACAGCGACAGGGCAAACTGTTAGCATCACTCAGCTAACGCTAACTAACAGTTATTAAAGGGTTTAATGGCAGAGGCAAGCCGTTTGCAGTGTCAGTGTTGCTGCACTCCAGGGCGCTGTAATAAACTAAACTCTGGTAGCACCAGAGAAAAAGGGGTAGATAAATAAACTAGTAAATGAATAAATAATAGTTAATAGTTGGATTTACTCCTTTATTGGCAGATAGCTTCTCATTGAAAACTGCCATATGATTAATGGCAGTTGATATTTACATATGTTGTTGTAATGTTCAGATTGTGTGATTGCTGTACTCCCAACATTATCTGTAAATGCATGGGAAAAAAGCTGTTTTGTAACATATCATAAACCCGTAAAATAAGTTTTGATAATCATGCGACAGATCACAATCAGAAATTATTAAATCAGAAACTGATACAGCTAATTACCAAGTGGCTGCCGGTGCAATTATCTGCAGAAGACGCAGAATTGAGTCTGCAGGTATTTACTTGTTTTGTTTGTACATTTTTCTGATGGTTTGTTAATAGCAGTATAGTGCTAACGGTGCAACCTGGCTGAAAGTGAATGAGGGCAGGTGTTTCATTTCAATCCTCCGTCCACTTTCCCTTGGCTCTCCAAGTGGCCTCCGTGCAACAGCAGCTGTTATGTAATACCAAGGGCTGAGGGGAAGAGAACAAGGGTGAGTTGATCTGCTAATTAAACGCAGCGTGTGAGTTTATTGGGGCTTGGTGTCGGATGTTAGCCGCTGCTGTGTTAGCTTGTGTTAACCGGGCAGATGTTGAGCTGATTGTTGCAGATGGCTGCTGATCTGGCAGGGAGTCGAGACAGTCTGGGATCAGACCCCCAGCACAAAAAGGATCACTTTCAGGTATCATTTGGCAGGAGAGTTTCGATATTACTTGGTACTGGGTTATTTTTGTCGATACCATAAATGTATCAATACCCAGCCCTAACATTATTGTTTTCCTAAAAATCTATATTCTGTGTTTATACTGGCTTAAATCACCTGGTCTTTTATTTTGGAGAGGAGGAAACCTTTGCAGATAACCTGGCTAACAGTGAAAAACTCCTAAACGTCAGAAAAAGGTAAACACACATTTGCAGTTGGTGCGCTAGCTGCCCATCTGATACCAAACAGGTATAGGAGAAACACTAATTTTAACGTCTTAGAGAGCAAGAGACCTCTTGCAGATTTAAATTCTTAATATTCTTCAAACACCAGATAAATATCAACACTTCAACAACAATCCTACAATGAGCTTTTTCAGATCTGAGTGAGAGGGCACCATCAGATGTAGAACATTTAATGATATGAGATACTGGAGACTGACAAATATCAGTGTTGCCCAATTTTGCTAGCTGCAGAGCAGTATGTCATTTTCGCAAAAGTTTCAGTAGTGCTCGTATTCTTCTTCCTACCACAAATAAATGTCATGACACTGAGATGATAATGAATATTACACGCTTAACGCCATCTCACCAGTATTTAAAGGAGTTGGCGCTTTCACCCAGCCCCATATCCTTTTGATAATTACAGTGCTGAAAAGCAGATCTTTGACCTGACAAGTCTCTTGTGATGTCTGTCAGCAGCTGTTGCCTACCCATCGACATCTCCCTCCTTCTACTTGTGTTCCTTTGGTGTGTGTTTGTGTGTTTGTGTGTGTATGCACTTATGCCCCTGTACAAATGTTTATCAGGAACATTGTGCATCGGTCTGTCAAAAACTAAACTACAACACATTACCAATGTGATAAGTCAATAAAGAATAGAAGGGATAGATAGACAGATACATATATAGATAGAAAGATAGATAGATAGATAGATAGATAGATAGATAGATAGATAGATAGATAGATAGATAGATAGATAGATAGATAGATAGATAGATAGATAGAGAGAAAAATGCAAAGAGAGAGAAAGAACTGAGATTGCTTTTCTGATGAAACCATGCATCTTATTTTGCCAATCCTGCTGGATTCAAAATCTGTTTAATCTGTGGTGCATTTTACTCATGTGAGGCTTTGCTGTATTTGCATAACTACAGAGGCCCATCTCACTCAAGTTCCCAGGAAAAATAAATAGTGTTCACTATCTAGCCTAGTGTTTGGAGATTAGGGTTCCTCTCCCAATATGTAATATCTTTACAATACAAAGATGCCTGCAGTAATCAGAATAAGAATTTGTTTTTATGCTCTCTTGAAATAAACCTAATAATAGGTACTTCATATTTACTTTTGCAATGACCGACATACTACACATGCATGACACCTTTGACACAAAATGTGGTTGCCAAAGATATTTAGTCCTGGGTTGTAAATTACAGCAGGAAACAAACATTGTCAAGTTAGAGGAAGACAGCCACGAATCATTTGATACATCAAAAGTCAGAAAATTGTAAATTATGACCATCATAATTTCCCACGGCCCAACGTGATATCTTAAAAGATTTGTTGGAGCAACAACTGCTTTATCCACTACACTTACTTGGTATTGGCAGGCCTACTTAATGTCACAGACAAAATACTTTTTGTGAAAATCTGCCCTACAACCACATGCTGGCATTTGTTACACTATGTTTACTTTCATTTTGTTCTCATATAGTCAGATTCAGCCATATTAAGGCTGCCTATCACCAGCTGATCTGGCCTGCAATTCACACTAGACTTGATTGGCATAGCCGTCATGCAAAAAATATGCATGAGGATTTTCTGTAGTCCACATGTTCGCATCATGCTGATGAGAAACCAGTACATTTTCAACCAGGCTGCAGGTTTTAGCATTAGCATTAGCTTACACTAGCTTCCTACACCATATTGGCTTTCCAAGAGAAGCCTGTCAACCCCGATGTTTATAAAAATTACTGAAAATTTAAAGTGGTAAATATGCTAGTGTTTACTTTGTAAACTACATATGTGCAAAAGGAAAAAAACTCGACAGGATTTGCAACAGTAACTAAGGGGGCGGGACTTGGTATTCACATTATAGACGCTCCCTGAACATTTTCTAGATTTAGTTTATATTTATGTAAATCCATTGTCAGGCCCATGCAATAATAAAACCCTGTGAGAAGTAATCTATTGTGGCACAGCTTTATCTTGCACACACACAAACATACACTGCGCTATGCCTAAAGGCAAACCAAAATGGCATACAGTAAAGAAGTAAGGATGACATCATAGGACAGTGGGTCAGTCCTGAGTTTTGGATAAGAGGAGGACCCTTACTCATAAATGAGACTCATGATGGACTCATTCTTTGTGAGTCATCAGCCTGAGTTCTGCTGTAGTACAGGAAGCTACTGAGTTGATACAGTACTTTGAAAATGACCCCGTGTTAGATGATACAACAGCCATGATGATGCACCAGTGCATAAAAAAGGCATGTATATCATTTGCATCATGTGCTCAATCAACTGCACAAATTTGCTCTCCTTCCATCTTTCTCTCTCTCTCTCTCACACACACACACACGAAGACACACACGCTCACACACATGCAGTGAAGAGTTTGGGCACATCTCAAAGGACAGCTTCTGCATGAGTTGGTCCATGGTGGAGAGGAGGGGACCTTACAGCTGTTTGGAGCAGAATATGCCAGCCACTGACAGTGTGCCAAACAGGCCAAGAGCCTGCATGCACAAACACACCCCCACACACACACACAATAACCCACCCACCCACACACACACACACACACACACACACACATACACACACACACACAGCCATAAAACCATCCTCTAGAATCTCCTGCAGACATGGCTGATTATGAATTAGCCTCATCCAGACCCAGTGCTGACTGAAGATGCAGGAAACCTACTAGTCTGCTGTAACTATCTTAACTTAAGTTAACGTAACCTTTAAACAACCTTCTGTTTGTCCAAATGACCAGTCAGCCATACAGTCAAGGGTTCATTATCATCGGCAAAGTAAATGTCAATGGCTGCCGTAACTACAGCCTTTCATGCCTGAGGGCATGTAAACAAACCAAACTGACAGATGTGTTTCTGCTGGTGTAATGATGTGGGAAGAAATTCACAGCAGGCCTTTTGATAATGAAGCACAGCTGTCAAAAGCACAGGAAATATAGAGGCTGACAAACTGTGGCAGTCCTGTTTACATCTGGTGTTATAATGCATCTTGGGTTATTTGATCCCAAGTGTACAGTGTCCAAAACAAGACAGACAACCCCTAAGACGCATTGTGATCCGATTGTTTGCTGTGGTGGTCTGGAGCACATTTTATCACATATCTTTTGAGTGTGAACGCTAATGCGCCCTGATGCATCCCCAATAAGGACTACGTCATCTGTGCAGGACATAGTGGTTGTTTTGGTGACAGCCAGTTTTTTGGCATATATGCTAGAAGAGCACCTCCATTGGAATAAATAGGCGCCATCTCTGTTCCAGTATCTAGTTATTACAATCTATGGTGACAGCACACTCTATCACTTGACAATTTTACAATGTGTTTTCAACCGTCCATTGCGTTGCCCTGTGGAAGGGGATGTGCTGAATTCTGCTGATAGTGATATCTCTAGCTGTACTGATACAACCACTAACATGACTTGTGAGCAGCTAGCAAAGAGTGTTGAGGTAATAACTGTGCACAGGACGTCTAACTTAAGTGGCGTAGGTAGTAAGAAAATGTGGGATACAAGGGGTCAGCTGGAGATGCATGATGGACACACTTGTGAATGGTGATTTGCAGATCACCAAAATGCATGCTAATACCAGGTGTAAACAGGCTCAAACTTCAGGTGGATTTATTTAAGGTTTATAGGACGTTGTTGCTTTAACTATGGTCCAGTATCCCAAGGATTTACATCTATATCTGACAATTCTGCAGCTCACAGTTTATGTCCAAATACAACATTCACTCCTAATGCAGGAAGTGTGGCCTTGACGTCACATATGTGAGAGTTTGTCCTATCACAAAACTTCAATTAAAACTTTCCCTATGTTAATCTGAACTCAAATCTTTCCCTAACATCAACAGAGTTTTTTTTAGTTGCCTAACCTGAACCATACCATAACCTTGGCTGCCATAACCACAGTCTTCCTCAATCTATAACCATAGTTGTCATGCACAGATATCTTAGAAAGTCAGATATTTAGAAAAGCGTTGGCACTGGATAAAACAACAGCAACAAAAAACATCACTGGAACATAATCTGGGCTCTTAAATTGCCCTATTTTCTTATTGTAGTAATAAATACTTTAGTCCTAACTGAACTCTGAAAAACTACTTGTATATCTCTACCTGTCAGAGTCTCCTGGGTCTGAATCAGAGCTGCAGTCAGAGTGCAATCAAGGGACAAATGAGGGCAAACAGTATAGTTACATCTTTACACTCCAGATGGAGGCTGAAAATGTGAGATCATTCTGAGACCAGCTGAGGCTTCATGAAGACCCCTTTCCTTTCTGGTATTTGAGAGAAACAGCCTAACCACACACTGCAGAATAAATCAGAATACCCGGGTCATAATTTGAATTGTTTGCATTTTTTATAAGCCCACTGGGCCAGAAAATAAGTTGGAAAAGTTTCCCTCTTTTCAGTTGAGGGTGAGAGATGGAAAAAAAGGCACACCAAGGAAAAGGTCACTTTTATAATGGTGTCATCAAGGAGGTGTGGTAGTACTCTGCCCTCCTCGGGTTTGTGTGTTTGTGTGTGTAGGGGGGAGGGGAAAATGTCAAATTAACTGTAGCTTGCATAGGATCCCAAATACATTTGTTAAAGGAACAATGTGTAAGATTTAAGGAGATTCAGTGGCATCTTGCATTGAGGATTACAGATTACAACCAACTGAAACTTCTCCCTGACAGAGTGATGTCAATGTTCGTTGTTCTAAAAGGTTTTAACCAGAAGCAAAATTATCCTTTTCTCCAAAACAAACGGGCACAGTGATTTAAAGAGGTACAGATCAGTGTTTCTTAAACACTATTTGACCCATCTGCGACATTCTGCAAGCCCAGTACCTACTGCTAAATGCTCACTTTTTTCCTCAGATAACTTAAGATCCAATGTTCAGTAGGTTTTAACGTCGAGTCAAATTATCCGCAGAGGTCTGCTCCTTTCCAAAACAAACCGACCCTGTGATTTAAACCGGTAAAAATACTAAATAAAGCAGTTTCACGTTAAAAAAACAAAACAAAACAAAAAAAATGAACTGAATTCCTCTCTCTAAAGCCAGTGTTTTTTTGTCTATTCTGGGCTTCTGTAGAAGTGCAACATGGCGATCTCCATCGGTGATGAAACGGCTCATTCTGAAGTAACAAAAACACAACGGTTCTTATTTTCAGGCGATATTCACTAAAGAAAACATACACATTATATGATATTCCATTCCTGCCAGTGTATCCCCCTAAATCCTACATGCTGGACCTTTAACACTACCAGGTGATACTAGGATCAATTCGGATGTTACAGGACAGTGTGCAGTCATGTTCACAAAATCACACATGCTGCCCTCTACCTCTCTCACACACACACACACACACACACACACACACACAAAAGCAACAATACGAGACGCAGACGGGGCTATGACAGAGTGTTATCTTAATCATACAGATGGTGCTTTGGATCATCTGCTTGTTCTTTGGCTCTGGCCCACAAATATCACAGTGAATCTGGTCACACGCAAACAGCCCAAAGGGACGCACTGGGGAGCTCACCTCACTGATAGACATCTGCCTTATCTCAGCTAAAATGTCATGTGTCTGATGAAAGTGAGTGTGAGCATGGTCCCCCTCCACCCCTTTTGCATGTCATAAAAATCAGTTTTTATTTGATTTTTATGGGTGTGCTTTGCTGCTTGAGGATTCTCTGCACATTTGATGGCATTTATAAAAGTGGGAAAGACAAGCTCTCTCTCTCACACACACTCACACACGCAAACACCATATCTGTGCACAAGCTGAATACCCTCATGGCTACAGTAATTTCTCTAAACTCACATCAAAGAAAATCACTTATCTCTTTTTGCCTTCAGGCTCCTCTGCACTGTACAATAAACACTCACTACAAACGGCACTCAGACAGAAAAAGGTAGTAAAGCTTTGATTCAGTCAGAGCTAGGACAACCCGTTCTCATTGTTGATTCCTGTTATATGATTTCACTTGGAGTAAAATGGGGCATTTTTGGGGGGGCTGGCGCAAAACGCGCAGGGCTGGCAGAATGCATCCAAAATACGCAGAACTGAAAAGCTACACAGCGGTTTCCCCTGGCGTGTAGTTCTCACGGAGCTATAAATCCTTACATAAACTTGAGCCATTTAGTCACGGTGAAACGGATCATAGCCGAGATGATTGCGGGTAAGGTTCCCTCACCGTGTGGAAGTAACAACACCACTGTGCAGGCACCAAAAGCCAACAGATGTGATAAAGTTGAAGTTGCCACAGAAGGATCCAGAAATGAATCAAGTCAAAAGCAGATAATCAGTGTAGGAAAAACATCATGCATCACACACGGACACTCATCACATCCTATATTATATAATTCACTCATTCACTAATGCTGCATAATTAAGTTATTGCATGGGGAAAAAATATCGAAGTTTAAACTCACCCATTCCAAAAAACACGGATAAAATCCCAGAGGTAATTTTAGCACTTGAAACGTCCCCGCGGATGCAAGCTGCACGAGAACACAGAGGATAAAAGCATTCTCATTTCTGTCATCA
Organism: Plectropomus leopardus; assembly: GCF_008729295.1. Lineage (NCBI taxonomy): Eukaryota > Metazoa > Chordata > Actinopteri > Perciformes > Serranidae > Plectropomus > Plectropomus leopardus. The sequence continues at coordinate 15,353,147 of NC_056464.1, read as the reverse complement.
ATTAACGACACATTGGCCAATTTGGCCGGTAATCACACACACACAAACACACACGACCCAGTCCACATGAGTTCGCTCTTCGCTGATTACTCACCTGATCAGCGGTGTCCATTTCAGCAGCGGACTACTTTCTTTTTTACTTGTTTGATTGGATGTAAACAATCTCAAACCGCAAGCCAAGACTCGATTGATGCGTCTGTCGCGCGCAGGGCTCTCGGCTCTGATTCCGACTTCGACCGGAGAAACCCGAGTCTTCTTCGGGTTTATTTTTCTTTTAGGAGGGGGGTTGTAGTTTGCCATAGAGACAGGCGGGGATTGGCCTTTGCAAAGAGAGTGACGCCTTCAATTTTTTTTTTTTTTTTTTTTTTTTTGTTATTGGAGGGAACTGATTTGTTATTTTATCAATCTGGGTCGTTATTTGTGTCTGTTATTTCCAAAGCACACTCACTGAGCATTCATGATTTTTGTTTTTCAAATCAGCAAAGCATATCCAGGTAAAACGATTCATTCTGAAATACGTGTTTGGATTGAAGAGGCTCACATTTAATCAGAAATAATTTAAATTGGTTGTATTATCGTAATTGCTATTATTAATTGTAGGTTGCTATAGATGCAGCTAGAGGGCAGCAATATATTATCAAAATTGTATAAACTAAGTATAATAATATAATAAAAAGATAAATATGATAAAAACCACGGACCAAATGATAATGTTGCAACACGTTTACTTGGACATTGGTTTAGAAAAGGGCTGCACATTTTTCTTTATTTGTAAAAGTCGTGTTAATAATAAAAAAAGAATAAAATAAAAGCAGAAATAAAAATAAATGAATATATACATACACACGCACGCACGCACACACACACACACACACACACACACACACACACACACACACACACACACATATATGGCTTCCTTTAAAGTTGGGTGGGGGTTGTTTCCGTCTATATTGGTTTAGATGATCAAATTTGATTGATTTGATTTTTTTTTCTTTTTTTACTGTGGATCCTCCTCTATCTGTATTGTTTGTATTATTGTATAACATCCAAAAAGTCAGTATGTTTAAATGAATAAAATTTGAATGAGAAAAAAAAATCCAAGGTGTGATTCTGGATTTAAAGATATAGTTTAAGAATTTGGGGTAATACTACTACTACTACTACTACTAATAATAAAAAATAATAATAATAATAATAATAATAATAATGCATTTTTGCTTTTTGATGAGAAAATATCACACTTGCTATCTCCAAAACTCAGGAATAATGGTTCAAGAGTAGCAGTCCAACCAAATAAGTTACCGCGTTTACCCCACTGGAAACATGACTCACTTAGTGGAGGAATGCATTATGCAATCGGTGAGCACCAGGAACAAGCCAGGCTTCATCCATGCATACTCTCTCTCTCTCTCTCTCACACACACACACACACACACACACACACACACACACAAACATGCAGGTGACTGTGTGTGATGATCCTGGACAGTCTGAATGCAGTTTTTCTTCAGGTCTAGTGGAAGAGATGGGGCAGGTCATCTGATGAGTTTGCCCAGGCAGGGAGAGAGAGAGAGCATTAATCTGACTGCACTAAAGATGATCAAGAGCGAGGGGGGTTCCCTGAGTGCCACACTGTTGACAATTCCTATAAAGCCAAATGAAAACTGCTCTGACAGCGTGGCTAATTTTACGACATCTCTCCCATCGCTCCTTCGCTTTTACTTTTTCATTTTCTGCCTCCACCCCACCTCCCCAACAACACAACCACAGGCGCGCGCACACACACACACACACACACACACACACACACACACACACACAGTGTCGATGCAAGCCCTGAGGAAACAGTGGTTTAAGTTAAAGTAGTTATATAGAAAGAAATCTCAACACATTGTTGTCTTGTCAGTTTGTGTTAATAATTAGATGATGTTTGCTCAGTCACAACTCAGTATAGATTAGGACGAGAGCTGACTGTTCAAATGTGAAACTCTTTAATTTGCTGCTAAAAGTAATGTCGTTTAGCTGGAGAAATTTTCTGTCTTTCAATATTTTTATGGATTTAAGGAAAAAGTCTAGTTTTTACTGCAGACTTGCACCTGAGGATGTTAGAAGAGCATTATAGTCAACATCCATGCAGATTAACTAAATTCAGTGACTCAGTTTAACCGTCAGTGGTGAGGTTTCCTGTAGAATAACACTACTGACCTTTGACCTTTTGTTTCAAAAAAGGCCCTTAGAAAAGAAGATCTCGGATGCTGCTCTTGCTTAGCATCACAATTTATTGATTATACTAACAATAATTTATGCTATACTGTCTTGACCTTTGCAAAGAGTAATTTTACACGGCCCATTTTGCGTGTTCATGTGAGGGACAATTAATGTGGGTGTCTCACAAAAATCTACAGAGATATAATTAATACATACTAATGTGGCGGCTTGTGTACTCTCTCTGGAGTTGTTTGATTAACCAGGCACAGATCCTCTCTCTTTGGCTTTGTTAACCGTTAATTCACGGGCAGCACACTGTCGACAGCTGATGACAGAATTGCATTAGATCTCACTGCATTCTTCGTCATCATAAAAGCTCCCATTAAAGCTGAAACACAGAAAGAAATCATTCAGTTTACAGTCGGTAACCAGGTTACACTGAAGATTTCCTCTGAAGCCAGCGTTACATTCAAGCTAGCAAATTCACAAGGTGGCGAAACGACAAACTACCTCACAGCAGGACAACATCAGTGCCAAAACACCCGACATTTAACAGCAGTGATTTTCAAAATTGTTACATGAAAAATATATAAATTTTACAACAACAAAAGAATATGTTTTAAGCAGTTAGAGAGAGCTTATTAGACATGTAATTTACTATGGGGACAGCTTACAGCAGACTGGCAACGATAATTGGGGTGCACCGCTCAAGTTTGCAGGGGCTGAGCTGAAGAGGCACACCATGACAGTCTGCAGGGGCCTGACAGGGGGCACACATTGACACTCTCACATCAGTCCCTTTGGAAAATAAAATGGTATTTAAATAGAATAATTCAAATTGTATAATTACTGATAGTGAGGCAAGTAGTAGCAAGTGGGATCATTTACCCTGCTACACTACTAAAGAAGAAAAAAAGAAAAATGTGGACCAGTTAGACACCCAACATAATTAAGTCTGTTTACAATCTATTTACAGAAAATGATGATCTTATGAATGACCTTGCAGCATTCATAAATCATTCAGCATTGTGTAGTAATATGCACTACTTGTATCTAGTGTAGGTATTCCCACTAGTCCACATAGCGTGACATGCCATGGCAGGTCATCATTCAGTCCTTTAGAGGATAGATTTTACAGATTGTATATCCACTATATATAATTGTAACCCCTGTGTCCTACACCTGTGCACAAAAACTGTCAGAGGACTGTATATTTCAGATTAAAAAAATTGTGCAAAATACTCTTGATGAAGGTCCGGAGGGACAGAAACACGAATAACCTAATCAATAAATCGTGATGTTGAGACAGAGTGGTGTGAAGGCTCTCCTTTTTTAAGACTCATTTGATAATTTACAATGTACCTGATAGTTGGTTGTGCAAATATCTGCTTTAAAAATGTCACGTAATATATCCACAGAATACAAGAAATCAAATTAAAGTGTACAAGTATAATTCTGGACTCAACTTTTGTTTTTATAGTAGGACTACAGAAAAGCAATACCTCCATAATATTCATAATATTCTCATGTTTTTTGAGCATGAAAGGTAACTGTTGACCTGTAGGGACAGTATGTGTGACCAAATAATTTAAGCAGTGGAACTTGGTTTATGTAATACTTTGTTACACTCAAAATGGATGTATTGCAGAAAAAAAGATTCATTGACACATACTAACTAAAATTGCATATTGCAGGAAAAACACATTTTTGGTACTTACTTTAATGCTGTAGTGATTTATCATAGGTTCAGTTTGGTGTAAATGGGTTCACCCAAAGACATTAGCAGCTAATGGGTCGCCCCCTGCAGGCTCATCCTGTCCAAACACTTCAGCCTATGTGACTGTAGGGAGCAAATTAAAGCATCAGTTTATATTTGCTTCAACTGTTGAGGATATTAAACATTTCAATTCCATATTATGACTACACAGCTCCATAAAGTATAGTCAGGATAATGTGTGAAATATAAATGTCAGTATTGTGCTTCAACTTTTTGTCTTGGAGTCTCTTTTTGTCTGTGAACTTGTCCCATATCATATTTATCTTTTTATTATTACATATGAAAATAATCTTTCCAGTTAAAATTTTATATGTTGATTAAGACATTCATTCTGTTGCTTTACATCTTTTTGTCATGCAGGAATGCCTTTCTTGGGCAGATTTTTGTTAAAGTACTAACATAACTTTTTTAACAGGGTAACTAGTAATCTAGTTAAAAAATATGGCAGATTTTTATCTTGTTTTGTTGCTAATGCACACATGGAAATGTGTCTAGAAACTAGTGGAGTAGCACACACAGTAGTTAGGGTACAGCTTAAAGCTGTGGAGGGTGAGACTTTTAAATAAACACAGAGGCTCCCCAAAGATGTGGCTGTAAAAGAGTGTCATGTTCCCACTGATGAAAAAAGCATAGTAGATGAAGTCTCTTTATCACTTCAGTCTCTGTCATTGTATTGAAACGTAACCCACGGCTCTTTCTTTCTCCATCTGTCGTCCCTCTTGTTGCAATGAGAAATCTCGACAGTTGCACAGTTGCAGCTGAAGACACACAATTCAGTAAGCCTGACCATAACTTTTTCCACAATGTTTTGTAATCAAATCAAAATGTAATCATTCCTAAAAACTGTGGTAACTCCTGTTGTGCTAAATTACTCAAAAATGTAATACCAACAACAAAAAAAGATGACAGTATTTTTGCCATACATTTTCACAATTGAATGTATTTTTTAGCTTTATATTTTTTCATTTAAATTTACAGCGCTGGTTTACAACAGGTACATAATATGACTGAACTTTGGCAAAAGAAAACAAAATACAACTATGTACAATATTTATAAAACAACTTTACAGTACAACATAGGTATCACTAGTTGACAGACAATGTAACACAGTTGTAAGTGTTATTATGGTGCACATTAATTAGATTTAGAAAGATGTTTAAAGTTGGTTGAATTTAAAGGGTTGATATTAGCTGACTGAACACCTGTTTAACATTTTTCAATTAGTGTTTTTTATGCAGCAGAATGATGTCTAGTGGTTCATATTAATGCTCACCAGAGGTTATAAACACAGAGGAAATTGAAACCTAAATGTCCAGCACATTTCAGAGAGGCATCAGAAAGTGACCTACAGATAACACTCCATTGTTTGTCTATTATTTGTGTTTTTGTATGTTCTTGTTTCTACAGAGTCTCTACAGGGGCTTACTGTACCTCAACACACTTTTGGTACTGACCACACTGTGCCTGTGAGTATCAAAAGCTGTTAAATATTAAAAGTTGGTTGGTTTGAAGGAGTAGTTTGACACGATATCACTCAGTTTAATTTCTGTGTTCTGAGGACAGAATGTATAAATAATGGACGTAACTACCATGACAGTGTGACGTCCCCCATTGGTTTGTGGATTTGGAGAAGAGAGTGAAGCTGTGAAGGACCGAAAAGTGCATATGACTGAGAAGCCAAAATCACTGTCTGCAGACAGCCTGTCACTCAAACAGCTCCACCCTTAAATATGTGTACCTTTGGGCTTTAATTAAATGGGAAAGTTATATAAAAACCCCACCCCAAAAAGGTATCATGAATGTTAAAATTAGCTATAGAGACCAACGCTGTTATTTTGTGCCAGCTTGTAAACATGTTTATTTACCCTGTAAAGTTGGAAATTTTAACACAGGGATCTATGGGGCTTTATTGTGTTTTGGAGGCAGCTTGAAGCGGACATTCAATGAACTGCAGTTTTTGGCATTTCTGCATTAGCTTCATTTTCCAGCCTCATGGGTTGCCGCTTGAATTAGAGCCAGGACACTGTTAGCCTAGCTTAGCGTTAAGACTAGTCCAAAGTTAAATAATACATCTATCAGCACCTTTAAAGCCAACTGTTTAATATATTGTTGTATTATTTATATATTGTATCTAGTATAGCCTATATCAGCAAACTACAGTTTATTAATAAACAAAATGTGATTTTTGAACTAAATATAATCATGCTAGCTTTTCCCCCTTGAACACAGTCTTTCTGCTAAGCTAAGCTACTGACCTCCTCTCATCTTATCATTTTGGCAATTCTAGATGGTCTTTCATATTGGCAAAGGTCTTGTATGACTGTCTATATTAGACAACATTTAACATTTGAGAAGGTTGGTCTCATTTGGGGAAAAAAAGGATTTGGTAGTATACTGTAAATAAAATCCTCAAATTGATGTTTTGAGTATCGTTCTAGTGTTGGTACCAAAACTCACCGGCGCTAGTATTGCAGCATTTCAAGTAACCTAACCCTATTCTCAAATTAAGATTTTAGACTATATGCAAAACTACATGCATTAATAATGATGTCTGTTCTGAAGTTCTAGGCAGGACTTTGACTCGTGGACAACTTGACTCCGTGAACTTTTCGCATGTGCCTCTTCATCAGCAGCCTCTCAGTAAATAACTCATCACAGTCCCCACACTTGTATGGTCTCTCCTCTTTATGTTTGGCTAAAACGTGTTTCCTCAGAGTTGAGCCTCTGTTGAAAGATTTGTCACAGATGTGACAGCTGAAAGGCTTCTCTCCTGTGTGAGTTCTTATGTGTTCTGTCATGTGTCCTTTTAGTTTAAAACACTTGCCGCAGAAATGGCAGCTGTAGGGTCTCTCCCCTGTGTGCACTCTCATGTGGTTCTGCAGATTGCTCTGACAGGGTATGTGTTTGCCACATATGTGACAGTCAAAGTTTCCCTTGCTGTCATGTGACTTGCTTTCGTGCGTCTTGAGGTGCCATGTAAGCACAGTTTTTTTGGTGAATATGTAGTTGCATATGTGGCAGCGGTACAAGGTGGTGCTTGTTTTCTCTTCAGAGAGCTTTGGATCCTCTGCGGGGGGTTGCACTGACTCCCTGCTCTCCTCTGCTGCTCTGCAGTCTTCTAACTGCTGCACCGTTTTGATGAGTTCTTTCGTTAAGGCGTCCCCATCGTCGCTGTCTTCTGCTGAAGGTTGCTCTTCGATCCCGTTGATCCACAGTTCGTCCCTCTGCTCCTCCGGCTCCTCCTTAAGCTGAGAAGGTCCTGGCTCGTCCTGGCATACAGCTGGGCTCCACTCCTGCTGTTTTGAGTTAACCTCCTCCGTTGATGTAGGTGGAGTGAGCTGTTTGGCATCTGCAAGGATGGAAAGAGAAATGCATTACACTTGCAGGTCACATCAAAGTCATCAGCGTCAAAATAGTGCTCCCATTAATCCACACCCATCAGAAATTTTACCTTTGAGATTGCTTTGATCAGTCGCCTCAGAGCCACATCACTTCATGAAGGGACAAACCAGACAAGAGTGGAAAACTGGTCTACGCAACTCAGAAGAGCCTCAAACAAGGAACTGTTTTTGTGTGTACGTTTTGTACACCAAAACATCACAATGACAGTCAATTACTATTTCATTTTAAGGAAAGAAATGAATGCATGTGCTGCATCTGGATACATGGAAGTGTCTTACTTTGCAACCATCTTCTAATGTGTACTTCTAATGTGTACCGTATACATGTACTCTGTCAGAGGGACAGATCTCTTGAGATTGAACGTAAATTCTTACCCACGTCATTAAACTAAAATCTGTATCCCTGGAACCCCTTTTTTCCCTGCATCTACAGCAGCGTATCATATTCTACAGGTTGAAATAGGATAGAAAAGTCAAGTGACAAATCATAAGGAAAAAAACATGCAATGGTGTCATTAATAGTATGCCCATGCTTAGTTTTTAGTAAAAAAAAAAAAATACAACAACAACAACAACAAAAAAAAACAGTAACAGAGCAAAAACTTGCCATTTTTAATGTTTTGCAATGCCCTCCGTTGATGATAGATCCTTGATCACAACAGTTCCAATTAAAACTGGTGGAAATGTGGGCCGGTTTGTTAGATAGTATTAAGATTTCTAGAATTCTCAGTGGAACCGATTCAAGAACCAGAGCCAACGTGGTGGAAGAGGAGTATCACTGTGGTGATCCGATGTGTGCTCTGTTGGACCTGTAACTATACCCAGCTGTCACAGTGTACTAAAGCCTTGTTTCCACCAAACAGTCCGCTTAAGTACTGTTCAGTTCATTTTGTTACAGATTAGAGCGATATTTTTGCCTTTTCAGCAGCACTTTAATACATCCTTTTTTTTTTTTTTTGGTCCTGTCTCAGTTACGGTACCTAGCACACTGATCAAATACTAAAAGGTGAAGCTCTACACAATGCAGTCTCTTGATTGGTCAAATGAGAATTGTCACTCTTGTTTGACAAGAACTAAATGCACGAACCACACGGACCCCAGCAAATGCAACAGACTCTATAAACACTCAAGTCTGCTCTTTTGTTTTGGTCTAGAAATGTTGCTGCGTGACACAGTCCTATGGACAATCTGTAAGGTGCAGATGTTCCCCTGCATCGTTGGTGGATAAGAAATGCAGCAAGATCTGGAAGCAGCAGTGAGTAACAACCCCACCTACAATTAAGAGTAGTGTCTGTGGTGGAGACGCAAAATAAATCTATGGTTTAGGAATAGTTCCATACAGGTTCTAAGGGTACTATACCAAACACAAACACACAATGAAAAAATGGCAACAGTAGTTGCATGTACTGAAAGTTTATTAGCAATGTACTTTTCAAAGTGGTAAATTACAGACAACATATAACAAGCCAATGAGCTCAAAGTCACATAAATTAAGGGCATACTTTAACGAAGTACAACAGTCAGTGACAAAGTAAAAAAAAACTAATCATAGTGAAGACCCTTTAGATGCATTTTATATGCATATGTAGCTTAATACAGTAGTCAAAGTCCAGCAGTTTTTTAACTATCTGCCTGGTACATTGAGTGTTAGGGATGTCCTGATGCGATCTCAAAAATCGGACTGGGGAACCACCAAGGCATTTTCTGACAGATCGGGTTTGGAAATATAAAGCTTCATTGTTTTATGTCAACTGTCACAAGGATGGTTTTCCTTTCAAGCAAGGCAACACGGAGCGCAGCCTTCATCACCTTCGCTCTACTAAGCTGTTTGTCTCTCCTCTTTGCTGAACTAAACAGCAGCGACTGAGCACCGCACTACCAAAACACCACACACTATGAATGAAAATGCAGTATGAGACTGTTCATTTAACAAAGTCATGAGCACTCATTTCATTTCAGCTCAGTGTAGGAGTCTCGCATTTTGCCTTTAAGTATAGCGCATGGAGTTTCTCCGCCCCACATGGAGAGAGCAGAGGAGCACAGCTTACTACAGTCACAGTGACCACTGCAAAGTGAAACAAAAGTCCTGCGAGCAAAAAGCCAACATGGCTTATTTATAAATGAAGGGTAATCCATAAAAGATATGTAGATGAGACAACAAAAACAACAACAAAAACATGAATACAGATCATTCAGGTTACTGACACAAAGGAAGCAACAAACACTGGGCTCTTAAAGGGACAGAGACATTCCCTTGAGACAGCAAGGGGGCCAACAACATTAAAGGGAGGGTTTGTCATTTTATGATTTATTTTGTAAAATATTTAATAATAATAATAATAATAATAAGCTAATAAATGAATAAAAAACATTAAGAAACAGTTTACTATGCAACTGTATTATCTAGGAAAACACGTATCAAACTAGGACTTGGTATCGGCAGATAATCAATATTAAATGACTTGAATCAGGATAGGGTGCAAGAAAACATGATCAGGACACCCCTATTTAGTTTTTCAGTATGTTTCTACTTAGCGTGTTACAAGTTAGACTTGAAGCAGATTGCAATTACAGGAACTCACCAGGAGCATCTGTATGATAAGTTACATCTGTGCAATGGATGATTAAGTGCTAATTGAAATGAAAATGAAGCACATCAGCTGCATCTTAAATAAACTTAAAATCAAGCCACAAAGAAGCCCTCACAATCAGAAGCCACCAGACTCAGTGTAACCTCTGAACTTTAAACAGTAGTCAGCAGCAACAGTATTTCATACAGAGACGGTGACACTGTGGAACATCTTCATGTGCTGTTTTAACAAAATGAGGAGAGGAAAGCAAGGCACTGAAAGCACATGCATGCACTTGAACGGCATGCTCTCCCTGTGTGTGATCCTGGCGTGTTTACTCATGTTCGAAGATCTGTTGAAGGTTCTCCCGCATGTGTAGCAGGTGTAAGGCCTTTCTCCAGTGTGAGTTCTCAAATGCTCTTTCAAATGATTTTTCAGTTTGTATCTCTTACCACAGATATGACAAGCAAATGGTTTCTCGTTAGTGTGTGTCCTCATGTGGATGATCATTTGACTCCTGTTGTGTGTTGCTTTACCACAGACAAAGCAGGTGAATGCTTTTTTGGTGGCTTTTGGTAAACCCTTTGTTGCTTGACTTGTGAGGTGCACTTTTAACTCGACTTTTCTCAAAACAGGCTTTGTATCTACCGGATATACTCCAGAGGATGGACATAGTTGGTTGTCTGATGGCAGCTCGCATCCCACGTGCTCTCTGGCTGGAGTCAGGCTGTCTGGCGGTTTGTATTTGCTATGCTCTCCAACTGTAACAATTTGAGTCGGGCTGTTTGGCGCAGTGTACTTGCCATGTTTTCCAACTGTCACAACTTGAGTTTGATTGTCTGGCATCTCATTGTCTTCATGTTCTCCGACTTTGACAATCTGAGTTAGTGTGTTTGTATCGCTGCTGTGTGCCGGACACACAGGTGTCTCCGCAGACCTGGTCCAGAGGTCAGTCAGTTCCTCTTTAATGGGCAGGATGACTGGCTCCTCATTGGCTTCACTGGGAATACATTCTTCTGTTTCTGCTGCTCCTGAGCACAAACCTCCTGTGTCGGTGTGGGCAAATCGATCTGCCTTGAATCTGTAACAGTGGATAGGAAAATGTTTTTGGTAGCAACTAGAAAAACCACTTCTCTGATCACACATGAACTAGATGTTGGGGAAACTTGAATGATTCCCAGCGGTGACGACGCTCCTCCTAACAGCAGCAGAGAAGCTATGGGTTGAAAACAGTGAGTAAAAAACTACACATATAGTTGCTCAAAATTCATACAGAAAGCAGTCGTTAAGGAGCACTTGGGGGCAGATTTGTATATCGCAGAAACAGGTCTACATGCCTTGGTGAAGGGCTGTGGTCTCCGAGTGCTGATCTAGTTCCTACTGGCTTTAAGGATGAAATCTGCCTCTGCCTCTCCGTGTTTCACATCATATAGAATAGATGGTAGAGATGAGAAAGATTCCCATTCACTTCAGCAAGACGGTTCTATGATAACAGAGTTGTTTATGTGAGAATTAAAATATTATGGATGACAGTGATTACAACTCAGACGTTGACATGAGCGCTATTTACAAGTCAGAAATTCAAACTTCTGATTACTCCCGATATGACATGGACCTGGAATTAATTGCTTTTTGTAGTGAAGGTTCACAAGTGGGTTGGCTAATTTACGCTATATTTAACTAACACACAATGGATCTTAGGTGTGACTGGATACTGTGCAGCTTTGTTTCACCCTTTCAGGTCAATAGCTACTTTCTCCCACCATCCCATCATGCTTTTTGCAAGCCACTCCTCATAGAAAGTGAAGTTGAAAGTGAAGTTAAGGGCTCAACACCACATTCAGTTAGGCTGAACTATCATAACAGCAAGGAGAATCCACACAGGTTAGCTATAAAACAGGACATTACAAACCAGATCCAAAATGCAGTTACAGTATGTGACATCACATCCTGGTAGTGTTTGAACAAATTCATTAACATCTGCTCATCTTTTTTAGCAAAATGTTCACACCATTTTAAATCTTATTGTGAAAATGCATTTAAGCAGCTCCTCCAAAAGCTTTGCATGCAACCTTGGATGTGATGTAACAACTAACAGTGTCCTACAGGTGAAAGAGATACTTTTTTAACCAGCTTGAATCAAAACAATGTGGGTAGTGTAAGTATATGAACTGAGGTAAACTAGATAGGTAGACTAGATGTCACTCTTCTCCCCTGACGAAACACTGCAAAATGACGCGATTTATGTCATGTGGCAGAGTTTTGCCTGCTCTTGGGGCTGTTGCTTGAACTACAACCTGTACTTCTGCATCTTTGTATTACCCACCAACCGCAGCTGATCAAGAAACACACCTGCCCCTGTCTTTCTCTCCCTCTCCCTCAAACTTGGACCAAAATCTGATCAAAAAGTAAAACTAGAGATTGCTGATCAAATGGTAATCAAGATTATGTTTCTGCACTGCCAATGTCTTACCTAAAATGGTTTCAGAAATGCATTTCAATGCTCCGTTTCTCAGTAAAGGTCAGAGTTAGTAAACAGGAAGTGGACGCCATACTGCTTCCTGCAAAAGGAGGTTCAGAGATGTTGTGTTGGTAAGCCAGAACATTCAGAAATGTTCTGGCTTACCTTTAACTGTAATACGAGATCCAGTGGGCTGTCACCGTTTCACACGGACCAGTCCACATTGGTGCATCAGGTGCATAGCATTCTGGTAGTTGTAGTTTTTCTATCTCTTGAGCAAAAGCGTCCTTTTTCTCTTTTTACTTTGGTCATGTAGCACCAATTTTATAAGTATTTGCATCTTTCTACTGTAGAGATGGCCCGGTTTATGTGAGGGTATTCTTCATATTGGTGAAATACTTCTTTAAATGAGCAGTACATGACATTCAGAGTTCTCAACATGGAGGTGGCTGAGCTGGTGGCTAGCAGCTAACAGTGCTTGCAGCTGGTGGGGCTAACAACAGCAACAGTATTGACTAAGCTATCAGTGTTAACTGGGGGGTGACTGGGGGGTCGGTGTTATGCTTTTGCAAAGATGTAGCCATCGTCACCAGTGGTGATCACCTGTTACAGCCATATGAATGTAGTGCAAAGCAGCATCAAACAGCTAGGCAGTCAAAAACACACATACAGGGTCTCACAGGCACTAACTACAGAAAGCAAACTACAGAGAAGCTCAAGTTACAACACACACACACACACACACACACACACACACACACACACACACACACACACAAAGCAGCATCAAAGTGCAAAGTGGCACCAAACAGCTAACCTACCTGCCTCTCTCTCTCTATCTCTCTCTGTCTCTCCCTATATATATATATATATATATATATATATATATATATATATATATATATATATATATATATATATATATATATATATATATATGTTGACTTTCAGGCACAAAAAAACTTTTCATTTTGAAAAAAAAGAGAAAGAAATCAAAAGTTGGACATATAGATTAAGTGCTTGTAAGTCCTTGCAGATTCATATTTTAAGGCCCAATAGCCTTTTTTTTAAATTGAATTTCAGAAATGGTAAGACTTTTTAGGGACCTTTAGACACCCTAAATAAAACTGGGTACTGATAGATGCATCAGTGTACCCTTCACATATGTATTATTAAAGATATATGTTCTACAAGTAATTCATATATCTTGATAGAGTCACTTTAATCAACACATTTTTGTAATTAAGTTTCCGTCTATATTAACGAATTGAATCGCAGGATCGTATTAGCGGATGTGTACCTTCAATATACAAGCATAAAAGGCGTCTTTTGTTATTATAGTATTCCGATATGCTGAATTGAACAAGAAAATAGTGTGTTCTTACGTCGCAGCAGTATCTTGCTACGACGAACATTATAAACATTGCACTCCATAAAACGTATAGATAAAGTTTTATTTTGAAGATGACGGGAAATGTGTAGGGTTTTGAAAGGTGCCCGTCAGGAGCTGGACACGTTAGCTAACACGGCTTGCTAACGTAGCTGTATGTAGCGAGCACAAAGCTAGTAAATAACTTGACACGGCGTTAATTGTCTGCTGTGGTTTAGCTAATGGCTCTTCATATTGTTAATGACCTGAGCGACGGTAAAGTGCTGTGCACACTCACAAACATACCTGCCCTGTGCAGCCTTATCTCTGGTTTATAGACCAAATCCAGCAGCCGCTGCAGCCTCTGGTTCTCAAGTTTTGTTTGGTTCACCTCTTCCTGGTAGTCTATTATCGTCTTCTCAACGAATCCATAGATGTCTACCGCAGCTGCGGTCAATCTTTCCGTCAGAAAGACGTTGAACGACTGAAGCGTAGCGATGGCCATCTTGCAGCCTGTCTGTTAGCTCTTTGTGCGGGTACTGTGGTACTGTGGTACTGTGCAGTGTGCCAGCCTCCACCGGGGATACTGTGAGATGGTTCGTACCACCACCTACTGGAATAGACTGTGCATAACAAATGTCTATGAAGTCTGCATTCACTGTTTGTAACCCTCCTGTTAAGCTGTGTGGGTTTACTTTACTTTGTAAAGTTTGAAAATTTAGAAACATTTTTTTTTTTTTTTTTTAAATTCAGTATGAAACTTTATAATAGGGAAACCATGCCCGTTATCAAATTTCACACGTGTTATTCCTATGGTCTAAGACAGTCCAAAAATACTAGTGCATTGTAGCAAAATGCTGTAGAAATACAGCTAACTTTTTACACTAGTTGTCACAGTTGTGTTTTTTTTTTTTTTTAAGAATACAGTAAAACATTGTAAGTTTTAATGAATGTTACACTGTAAGCCTCACATACTGTAAGAAATGTAACTAATATACTTTTGAAGTAATTTACAGTAGTGACAAAGTAAACTACTGCCAGCTACAACTGCCAGTAGTCTATGATAAATTTTACAGTAAAATGTGTTACAGTGAAAATTTCGGTAAAAATACAGCCACATTCTAACAGTAATGTATAGTTTTACCAAAATACAGTAAAATACTGAACCTCTTTTTGCCTTTTGGAGCCAATATCACACTGTAAACTTGAAATTACACTGTAAAATTCTGTAATAATTGCAGCTGTAATATACCGTTGATGTACTTTATGGTAGTGACATTGTAAAATAACAGCAGGATGCTGGCAACTACAGCTGCCAGTAGTTTACTGTAGTTTTACAGGAAAATTTGTCATAGTGAACTCTCTTCCAAACACAAACACGGGAGTGCCAAAACTAAAATTTATGTTGTAATTGGGCATAAATTCTGGAGCTGCTCCACAGAGAGTACCCAGGCCAATGCTTTGAGTGTGTAGGCATTTTCTGTTTCAGAAATGAAAAAATTACAATAGCGTAAAGGTCATTTGGGTTTAAAAAAAAAACAAAAGAAAAAAAACTCTCTTTGTAGCCACAAAACCAGGCTCTCGTCCAGTTTCTATGGAGCAGCTTCATAGTTTATATCCTATATCACATCATAAGTTTGAGACTTACTTCTCTGGTTTCTCGCCTTGACAAAGAGTAGCTTATGTTCACACATATTTAAGTTTTTTTATGAAAAATGAATTTTCCTAGAGGTGAATAACACTATTTCGCTAAATATTGGTTTAAATGTTAGTAATGGTAAGAATAATTAGGTACAAATGATCTTCATTAGGATTTTTTAGTTTATGACAATTTGGGGATGACAAAATATGCACAGGTCTGTTACAAATACTTAATTAATAATTAACCTGTAAACCTGTGCAGAAAATGCCATTGATAAACTAGCCAAAAGTTTAAGTTGTTGGTAATTTATATCTCATATTTTAGATAGTTTACCCTTTACAATAAAGAATAATGTCAATGAATTATACAGTAAGTAACTGTGTCTCTTACACTTTAATCAAAAACAGCCTTATGAATAGTTTATCCTTGCTAGCAGCTCTAGGGATGGCAGAACTGGTCGGTCCAATTTTCGCCCAGAATTAAATATCTCAGCAACTATTGGATGGACTAACACAACATTTGCACATTCATGGCTCCCCGAGGGTTGAATCCCATTGATTTTGGTTATGAGGTCCATATTTGTAGTTAGGAGTAAATGTTTGGATGTATTTGATGACATAAATTCAGTATCATTAAAAGCTCACAAGGTTTGAAGAGAGAGAAAACTGCACAGAATTTTTAAAATATTTCCTAATTTACATACATTCAAATGTGGCAGGTGCACCCAGGATGCTGTCTGCTTGGCAGTGCAGTTTGCATTTCACTAATTGCACATGCTTTGTGAATTGCACACTAATTTTTTTTCTCTCATTTTGACAGGTTTAGGGGCACCAAAAGCACCACAATCCTTTTGTGGACATGACCTTGTGTGTGGTTAAGAATCTCTCAGGGATGGGTCAACAAGATGGTGAGCAACAGCCAGCGCTGCAGACCTCTGGTTATATCCATAACCATCCCTTACTGGGCAACCTTTTCAGTAAATTTAAAAACAATTATTTATGTATTGAAATGTTATTATGAAATTAGAGGCAAGATATAAAATGTGCAGAGACACACCACAGATCACTTGTCAAACCTTAATGTAATGTAGGCAAGTGTTAATTCCTAAACTCAGATTGCACAAAAAAGTATTGCTATGATGTTGGCTGTTACAGGGAGTAAAGAAATACAGAGACAAACTGTCCCACTGTTCTAATTGCATAAAAAAAAACTGCATATGGTGATGCTTTTTTTAATACTATGACTATTTTTTAAATTAGATTTTTAAAAAATCGCAATACATCATCTTGCTTACAGTATTGACATATATTCATTATGATCAGTTATAACCCCTGTATTTTTATATCACCAGATTCTTACCAAATGCCAATGCAAAGCTCTAACATTTACCATACAGTGTACTGTATTTGTTGAATCCTTTTTGTATTCAACATTGTCCAAATAATCAATAAATCCCCAGGATGACCCTCAACCTCACATTTATGGATTGGGAAGATGACACAATAACACCCAGGTAAGGGCACAGTTATCCTGGCATAAGGTGGATAAAGCAATGTTTTTCAGCAGAGACAAAATATAATTATCATTGTACTGAAACTTACTGCAGTTGCAGGTCTAACTGCATATCTATCCATCTATCTATCTAGTGCTAATGACAAATATAGTTTGACTGAACTTGATAGTTATATTAAACCAAGTTACACTATTAACTAAAACAAACAACCTCAAAATTAGAATTATAACCACAAAACAAGGAAACTAGCCACAGCTAAGAACTCTTAGCTAACTGCGTTTTAATACTAAACAGAGATGTGCACATGTACTCTCTTCTCTGTATTTGGAGACTGAGTTTTTGTTTGACTAAGGGAAGTAATATGAAAGTGAAAGTCAATTATGAAAAGTTGTACATTGAGTCTATACGAGGAGGTAGTAATTACAGAAGATATTATTTATATTTATATTTATATTTAGTTATTTAAATACATCTAAAAAGACAATAAAATGTAAACATATGGAAACGGCCAATCAGTGCAGTTGGACTGTAGCTTTGAAGTGTTCGGGTAGAACTGTTAGAACGGTCGGTGCTGTTCTTGCGTTGACATTTGAAGCTGGTCGCCATGGATACCATGGTTTATTTTATATATTGCTGATTCCAAAATCGCCATTTCACTCTGAGATTTTGGAGAGAAACTTTCACTAAACGACTTCTACAAAACTGAGCAAGCGACCAACTACCGAGAGGACGACACCCGTTGACTGCAGCTGAGCTGTATTACCGGTTCATCATGGAAAACGTAAGAATTGATCAGATTTTAAAACACTTTAAGACCTCATTTTACTCGACGCCTCAACTAAATTTAAGACCCGAGGAAGCTCGACAGCCCCCCAAAAACGATTTTAATGGCTTAAATTAGTTGAGACGATGAGTAAAATACCTTTTTTAAAGTTGTTTTAAGTCAATTTATTCGACGCTTAAACTAAATGTAAGCTTCTAGAAAGCTCGAAAAACAGGCTTTCATGACTTAAATCCAGTTGAGGTGTCGAATAAAATGCTTCTTTCTTTTTTCAAGATCTGTTTTTCCACGCCTCAATTAAATTTAAGAAATGTCTAAAGCTAGACGGTCCCAGTAACCGACTTTCATTCAGTAACGAGTTGATTTAGTGAAATATAAGCCTGAAGTTGTTGGTGTACATAACTGAAATGTGAGGACAGAAATGCCAAGTCGACTGCTGCTTTTTAAGCAAAGTGACATGGTGTTTACTTGTTTACAGTCCTTTTGGGAAAATATGATATTGCATATGAACAGGAAATTGTTGTTTTAAAGTACCATAGAGCTTCTGCGTTCATTGTTACATTTTTCTTAAGATGTAGCTCACATTCATGCCTCATTTGAGGATTTTAAAGTGATCAGTTTTTTGGTAGCTTAGTTTTTGTTATGTGACATTTAAAAGTGGGGAAAAAAACACTGACATTTACATACAGAGTACAAGATAGCTTGTTGGTTGAAGGGAAACATTAGTGAGAATGGGTTGAATGGATTTATATACAGTATATCCTTTATTTAACCAGGTAAAAGAGTCATTGAGATTTAAAATCTCTTTTCCTAGAGTGACCAGGCCAAGATGGCAGCTTAAGACATGGTTACAACAATAAATACAGACAAGCACATACAACTATCACACAATACAAAGAGCGAGCACAACCTCCAGTTAAAATGCAAAATAGAACAATCAGAGACAAAAAAAACTATTTTTATTTACACATTTATGAAATGTTCTGTTAAATATGTGTTGCATTAAGTAGAGATTATTCCTAAAACTGTATTGCAATCATTACAGACTTGCGATGTGCCAGCCCACCTCCGCGACCACCTCTACTGGAGGAGGGAGCCGAGGAGGGAGCCCAGCAGGAGCCACCAGCAGGAGCAGCCCGCTCCAAGTGCCAGGACCACTAAGGTAAAACACTTGGATTTTGCTGCCTTGGATGCACAGTGGTAATAGTTTTTATCCTGTTAGCTTTGTTATGAGTTGGTTCTTATTTTAAATGTTACTTTGAAAGTAGTTTAAGTATGTAGTGTGTTGATACTTGATTATTGTAAATGATCATTGTAACAGAAGGAACTGAAAATTAAGAAAAATGATTGCCATTAATGTCTAAAGGCTTAACTTTAACTCAAATATGCTTTGTTTCTTTTTATATAAAAGGGCAAGCATTTTTTTTTTCCCCACCTAGTGGACAGCAGGTACATGGGGGCCTGTCTTAACTGCCAAACAATTGTCACTAACTTGATGCAGGGTGTTGTGAGTTGCCAAGAGTTGTCAGAAGTTGCTGCAGTTTGTCACAGATTGTCGAAGGCTGCCACAGGCCTGCCAGTGCCACTAGAAAGCGCTCAGTGCTGCTTACAGCTGATCTGTAAATGTGTTGCTCCCCCTGCTGGGGACATGGTGGGAGAGAGTTTTTCTCTGTGTCCCATCCTAGGCCAATACAAAGGCCCTCGGCACCTGCCACCAATTTTCACTCATGAAAACGCTCGTTGCTCATTGCCTTGCTCCTCGCTCAGCAGAGATAAAGTGTAAAAGGTAAGACATTACAGGACCATCCCATATGTCCCCCTGCAGTCCAAGCACCACCCAGGACAAGACGTCTGTCTTCACAGAAGATTAAGCTGCGCTCCTACATATCCTGCTGGTTCTCCTCTCCAGTGTTGCTATGACAGCCAGTCATTATAGCCGCACGTTGCTGTGATGTGTTTATACCTGTAACTCCTCACATTGGCCCGTGTACCTCTCCTTGAAGCAGCAGTAAAATCTGTCTTTAGTTTCTCCGGCTGTATGGACCGCAGGCGGCTGACCCACTGATTGTCTCTCCTCCTGCAGGTCTTCATGCGCTGCCCGGACGACGATGTTCTGCCGACTGTGCGTTTGGTTCCGCCTCGGTCCGTGCGTAACACCAAGTGATCAGTAAGTCTGATGTGTCGCTGCCTGCTCAGAGACCAGTGGGATTTGCTGTATGATGAGAAGTGTGGAGTGGAAGTGTGTGCGGGAGTGCTACAAGTCTGATTTCCGTTATTGTTTCTGTCAGCAAAGTCCTGCAGATTGGTCTCTAGCAAGTTCAGGAAATTGTTTGGCTGAGGTGGTACGCCACCCTGACCCTGACACATCTCACCTTGTGATCACTTGAGTTCGTCTTTGATGGCCTCACCAGTAGCCATACTCACTGAATATGTGGCATTAGCTGTGTGCAGTATTCCTCAAATCTCCATGTTTTTGTTTATAAAACCAGAAAACACTGCGTGAAACACTGCAGCTCTTGAATTTCCACCAGGTGGCACTACTAAGTTATTTAGGTAATTATGTGATGTGCTGCAGTGTTGCCTGCTGCTTAAACTAATTACAAAATGATTGAAACCTGTGTCAAGTTAGTCCATGTGTTACCTCCAAAGAGTAACAGTATAAATTATAGTTATAGTATTTTTATAATAATTGTTGGTATAACCATGATGTATTTATGCTAGCGAGTGAGTGATCAGCCTTTTCACAGTGCCATTTAGTATTTAGTACCAGGGCAGCAACAGAAGCCAGATTGAAATATAATAATTCATTCAGTTACACAGGAAGCACAGATGAACACCAGTGACATTACAGCGACGGTCTTAAAAGGGGCATAACTGAACTAGATGGACCTGGTTCTTTACATTCTTCTTCTGTGTTTTGCTCTCACAGGTTGCTGGACCAGGAAGAGGCAGAGGGAGGAGGAGAGCAGCACCAGAGGCCCCGAGGAGCCCCCGGAGAGACGACTCCGGAGCCCCAGCCCGCAGCCCTCCACCTCTAGCGCACAGGCCAGGCCGGAGGATGTCCAGCTGGAGGTATGTATACACGGGGTCAAAACCCATTCTGTCCTAGCTCGCTGGTCACCATACGCACGTATTTCACACCACTGCATCAGCCTTTAAGGGTGTAGCTGAACCAGTCTGACCCTCGACCCCTCTCTCTGTCTGCAGGAGAACCAGCCACGACCCCTCCAGCAGCCTGTGGATGACGGCGATGACGTCACGTCCCTGCCCTCCATCCATGGTCCCCAGCCAGGTGGTCTCTCACCTGCTGCTTTTAACGAAGTGGCTGAGATGGTTCTGGCGTGGATGACTGACTCTCCGTACAACCCGAGATGTGACAGTAACACACCAACACCCACTCAAACATACTCACACACAAACTCAAACATACTCACACTGACACACACACTCCAAACCACCAACTTTCATTTCCTTAAAAAAAAAAAAAAAAAAAAAAAAAAAAAATTTCTCTTTTGCATGCTCCGTAGATAAGTTTTCAGTCTTTCTGTCCTTCTTAATATGTAGATAAGTTTTCGTTCTTTAGTTTGTTTAATTCCTTGTAAGTATAGATAAGTTTTTCAAACACACACACACACACACACACACACACACACACCCCCAGATCTTTCCAGAAACTTTCAATTACTATCTAAAAAAAAAAAATCTTTTCAAGGTACTGCTGGTAAGTTTCACATCTGTATTGAATATGTAGATGAGTTTTCATTCTTTAGTTTCTTTAATTCCTTTTAAGTACAGATACATTTTTCAAACACATACACACACCGCAAATCTTTCATTTGAACTTTCAGTTCATATCTCAAAAAACAAAAACAAAAATAATAATAATAATAATTATTTCTTTCCAGGTAGTGTTGGTAAGTTTCACATCTGTATTTAATATGTAGATAAGTTTTCATTCTTTAGTTTCTTTAATTCCTTTTAAGTATACTGTAGATACGTTTTCCAACACACACACACACACACACACACACACACACACACACACACACACACACACACACACACACACACACCCTTTAACTTTCAATTCCCTACCTCAAAAAAAAAAAAAAATTTCTTTCCAGGTAGTGTTGGTAAGTTTCACATCCTTCATTCCTCTAAAAATGTAGATACGTTTTTATTTTTAATTCCTTGTTGGTATACATATGTTTTTTTTTAATACACACTCACGCTGGCACACATTCTAAACCTTTTCTTCCAAAATCCATCTTTCATGTCCTTGTTTTAAATTTAGTTAGTAGTTAAGTTTCATAGTTAAGTTTGAAGTCTTCCATTTTTTTAGATTGCAAATAACTTATACATACTTTGCTCCCTCTCAGTATGGAGTCAAGTAGTTTAAGTCTAAACTATCTGAAACCTTCTAAACTTTGTTTGAATAAAAAAAAGTTTTACAAAGAAAAAACAAAAAAACAACAAAATTTTAATTTATCTAGAATATACAAAACATTTAGATACCAAGCATTTAAGTTTTTAAAATCTGGCCAATGTGGATCTATCGAGGCCAAGTTATAATGATTAGATGAAACAGGTAAAGAGCTTTAGGAGGGTCTACTGACAACATATTTTCAGCTTTGTATTCTTTGCTAATATTTCTAATGTTTTACCCAGTGGATTTCTATGTTGATTATACTAATTTGTCAACTGAGTTATTAAAAATATGTATTAAAAGGTGTAATGCGTCACACTGACTGACTGCCAACAGCGGTCAGGAGTGCAAAATCTTAAAGCGTCAAAGGGTTATGGCAGGTTAGACTCTCCTCTCCAATATTATATTACTACAGTTTTGTGTATTATAAAGTGTCAACACAAGTAAACATGTTACATTATAATACAACAGAGGTCTAGATGGAACAATTAGTTTATTCATGGGTAGAAGTAGTGCTAGTAATGTTTGTATCAGCTTATAATAAACTGTGGTTGTTGCATAACTACAACAGAGGCACTAAAAGATCTTTTGAAAGAAACCTACAAAACATATTTACAATCAAAAATGAATCTAAAGAAGATCTTGAAAAAAGCATGTAAATGATTCAAACACTATTGTTTAACACATTTTGATCACCAAATTAAAGTTTTTCTTTTTTTCTAACTTCTGACTTTGCAAAAGAAGAAAAGATCTTTACGAGGGTCTGTAAGCAATGTTTCATTCAAATCCATTTTTTTGCTTTAGTGCAGACATTAGATACTGTAAAAGACATGACAACTATTGTCTTATAATGTTTCTCATTAATACTATTATTATTTGGCTTTGTCTAAACATGTTGGATTATGAACAGTTGGAAACAGTTCCCATCAGTTAGGTGTTTCATAGCTTTTTAAACTAGTGTCTTGTTATATGATGACATATGAAAAATACTAAATGTATATTTGGATGGAACATTGCCAAAGGGTTAGGGTTAGGGAGGGTTAGGCCCTCTTAAAGACCTTTTCTTCTATTAGAAAGAGTTCAACACAGACAGTCTCATTATAACATGACACCTAAAGTTAAAGAGATACTGCCTGTATTTTCTTATTTTGTTTGTATTTTATCACAGCTAGCACAGCACACAAGTAGGGTTGGTTGAAACTCATGTTACAAGGCATGAACTATAACACTGTAGTAAAGTATGAGCTAGTAATAAAATAATATTGAGGAAATTATATTTTTCATAAAGGAAATAAATTAGGGGTTGATTTCAAACAAAATCGTACATTATGGAGAGAGACTAAATGTGTACCTTTATTATAGAAAATGTCAGTCACTTCACATAAGATTAATGTGCCCAGTTGAAATATGTGTAGATATGCAGGTGATATTAGGGGGAGAGAGAGGGGACGACATGCAGCAAAGGGCTGAGTTGAAGTCGACTGCTGCAGTGAGGACTCAGCCTCTATACATGGGGTGCCCGCTCTATCCACTGAGCCACCGATGCCCCAAAATTCTAGTTTCCACGTTTATGGTGTGAACTGTCCTATGGTTTCGGTCCAGGTGGTAGACAGTGTATTCACATTTAAGATTAGGCTTAAGATAAAGCTTATATTTGGGGCTGGCTTGCCTTGGACCAGCCACTAATTAGGCCGCTATAGGCCTAATCTGCAGGGAAACTTCCTCAAATACACTGAGCTCCACTCTCCTTTCGATCTGTACACATTCATTTTCCATTAGTGCCTCCTACTAACTTTGGTCTCTTTCTCCGAGTCTTTGTGCTTTCTTGTTTTGCAGGTTTTCTCGGATCGTGGTGGCACCTGGATCGTGACTGCGTCTGCTGCTGAGGACCTGCATAACACCCACTGCTGCTGTTATTATAGTTAGTAATTCTTCTGTTATCATTACTGATATAACTGTTACAATCACTATTATTCTATTATATCCTCATCTTAAATTATTATTAGACATATCACTTATTATCACTGTTAAAGTTATTATTGTTGATTCCTGTGCATCTGTCTCTCTCTTTCAGCACCACTGGCTGAGGCAGATGGGCACCCACCTAGTCTGGTTCTCTGTGAAGTTTCTGCCTTTTCATGGGAATTTTCTTCTCACCACTGTCACCACAGTGACGTCTTGGTAGGAATTATTTGGTCTCTGTAAATTGGAAGAGTATAATCTAGGCCTGCTCTATATGAAA
>NC_056464.1:15294369-15326386 GCF_008729295.1 Plectropomus leopardus | reverse complement strand
AATGAATCTGTTCCGTTGAAATGTGTTTCATTAAGTTGTAACAGTGAGCTGCTGTTTAAAACACCAACCACAAACTGAGCCAGATTTTTTTATTTTATTTTATGTTTTCAATGACACATGCTGTTCCCACTGTGACATGTTAACTGTCCCCTGTGAAAATGGCATTTCTATTTATATGTAGAAAATGTGTGTAAGCAATGGAGGAACAAGGGGTTCACCATTCATTACCAAAAGTGACACCAACAAAGTTCTAAATTATTTTAATTTTCTTGAGCAGTTTGTGATGAAGAATGTAAAGACTTTTACTCATTTTCTGTAAAATGTTTTTGTCTTTAATACACTTTTGTAACGTATTTCACTGCTTAGTGAAGTTGCTGTTGTTGCTTCATAAATCACAACAAAGCCATCATTTAAAAGCTGCAACAGTACCCAAAGTTGCACCTGAGACTGCAATAAAAACATCTAAATCCAGAGTCGTGGCACAAGTTGATTAAAAGATTACAACATGGCTCTTGCAAATTGATGAACATTTCATTTAGTAAAGATTTCTTTTGCACTCTCTGAGCTTTAACACACATTATCAACACAACATTTACTGAAGTATAATACAGACTTTGTTGCCAGTTTATGAACCAGTAAAATGCCAGTCTGTACCATGATGTAGCAACGCTCGATAATGTGAATAATGGTCAGTTTTTTTTTACACTGTCAGAGGAATGTTGACACAGGTGTATGCTTATTTTAAGCCATTGTTATGGGTGATACTGATATATTTGTTTCAAACTTTTAATCTACTAAACACATGACAAGAGCTACTTGCGATGTAATGTGATCCAAAACAACAAAACTCACTACAACTACAGGATCACATTACACCAAAAAAAGAAGAAGTTGTATTGAGAGAGATCATTCCTATAGACAAAGAGCTCAAAATAATATTATTATCTGATCTCTGTGGATCCCATCAACTGTTTTTTCAAGGTGTGTTTATCACAAAGAAAGAATTTCCTCTAATCCCCAGATAGAAAGCAGAAGTATGCTGTATGGTAGACATATAAAGTTAGGCTTTTGACATTGCTCCTCTCTCCAGTTTGTTAGATGTTTAACATAAAGCAGTAAACTCACTGCCATACTGGATTAAGTATTAAGATAACCACTGAGAAAAAGTTGTGCTTTTTAAATTGTATTCATTTATTTACGTTTTTGGGTGTTGCTGTGCCGTGGGGTAGACTGTGGTTGTGGAGAATAAGGAGGTGGGTAGACAGAGAAAGCTGTGAACAATTGTATAATGAACAGTCATCTGTCCATTGTTGTGAAATTAAATAAAACATAAGAAAATTTAAAAAATAATAATTATGCTGCCACATAAACAAACTTGAATTTCACTGAAGTAAAAGTGTAGAGAAGTATCAGGAGTAAACATGCAGTGTTTCATTTCAGATTGTTACACATTTTATACAACTGAATTCAAATTTGATTTGTAGTGTTTGGCTTTGCAGTTTGTTTAAATGTTTTGTATTTTTCTATTAATGTGAAATAGCTGAAATTCTATGACACCAGACAACATTAACACTGTTTTCCTGACAACAAAACAAAAAATAAAAGTAAAACGACCCAGTACACAGCTTTGAAAAAAAAAAACCAACCAACAACCCAAAAATATAAGCATGAAAATTGATTTTTCTGCATTCTGGTCACTTATTAAGCACCAATTTGTGCCTTTTTCCGAATCAAATTATGATGTAGCCTAAATGTACATAATAAGGGCGTCACCTCCCCTGCGTCTGTGGTTACAGCGCACACAAGAAAAGGATTTACACTTTTTTGACAGGTGTCATTAAGAACATGTAGTTTGTTAATTATTTCAGTAATCTGTCAATGTAACGGTGTCAATTCCTGTATCCTAGTTTGCGCTTTTTTTTTCCTTTTTCTTTTTTGTAAAATTGACAATAAATCCTAATCACACTTATGTTGATAGCACTCAGATTCAGTGAGGTTGTTTTGGGAATGTTCGTGAAGTGCAAATCACAGCGAGCTGCGAGCAGATTAAATCAAAATGTCTGAGTCAATGGCCCATTAAAGTGCTATGATGATAAACAGATCTAAGGCCACTCTTTTTCTTTGTAACGCTGATTCTCGTTGATTAAAAATCGATACTCAGAGATTAATCAGGTCTGCAGTCCTCGTGACGCCCCCGTTGAGTGTTCCTCGCGATAGGTTAATGCTCTGTGCGCAAACGCTTGTTTCCTTGCGCGAGGCCCTTATCGCTGTGTCGCGCGTGCAAACTGCATGCGACATGATTATCCTCTCAGCAGTTGCAGCAAGACTGAACATGTCAACAAATTGCTCATGTGTCACATCGTTAAGTACTGCACTTAAAGACAAATTTGAGGTAGTTCTACTCTACTTGACTTTTCTAAATTTATTTATTTTAAACTTGTACTTCACTACACTTCATGCGCAATAATTCGACTTTTTACTCCATTACAGCCATTTAATAACTTAGCTACTATTTCCATTACAAATTACAATTTTTGCTTATATTTACATATTATAATTTTTTACATGAAAATATACAACTTAAACGTTTGTTTTAATTGATTGATTAGAAAATTAATATTCTAATCACAACTAGAAACAATAGGCCTCTAACAATAGCAAATAGTTTAATGATGTTTACGTCGTTTTTCATGCAAAAAATGTTCATGGTTCCAGCTTCTCAAATATGAGGAGATATTGATTTTCCTTTTAGTTATTTTTTTTCTTGCATTGAGTACATTTAGTTTAAAAACAATTTCCTTGTCTTTACATATTTATACCTAAGTAAAAGATACAAAAACGTACCCCACACCTAAATAACATGGCCTCTTACATGTTGGTTTGTGTGAAATGGATAAGTAGGCCTATAAATAAAAATCTATTTCCTGTATAGTATAAAAACTATTTCGGAATGAATATGATAAAGAAATCAGTTACTGTTGTTGCACTGATTAACTAACAAATATCCATGTAAGGACCCTCTCCCTATTTGAACCACCACTTGCGTTTCACTCACGAGCGAAGAAAACTCCTAAAGCAGAATGGGAGCTATTGTGAACTGCGCTTTGCCCATTTCACTAACTGTTCACCTTTTAATTGAGCAGTTTATTTCAACTGATCCATATCTGTTTTTTGTCCCCCAGTAAGTTAATGATTAAAAGGCCCTGATCACCATTCCCACATCACAGCAATCACCTCTCAGTCTAAATTGAGCAATCCTACTGTTATGCTGATTGCGCGCATCCGCCCAAACTATTTATACTGAACCAGAGATTACATGATCATATCCAGAAGAGCTCTCAATGCTAACGATCTCAGTTTTCTCGTCTTTGACAACCACTCACAAAAAGCCATTGTGAATTTGACCATTGAAATCTGATTCTTTTTTTTTTTTTTTTTTTACCTCGGGAGCAAATTGTTAACCACCACATCTCAACCACAAGCGGACATAAGGATTTAAGGCGGTGGCACTTGGATTTGAAGCGCTGTCAGTTCACAGACAGATCACGTGCCCCCAAACATGTAAAACTCGCGGGTTTGTGAAATGTCATCTTCCTCTTCATCTCATCCAGGACTGTATGCTTAACACCCGATAGCCACCCTGAGAGGATTTCAGCAGACTTGGAAAGGCTCTCTGGCAGCTGCTCGGAAGAGGTGGATTTGGGAGAAGCTCGTTTTTTCTGTTATTGTGGATAACTCCGTACTTAGTGTTTTTGCTTCTTCGGGCAGTGAATGGTTGGCACAGCGGGCCCAGTGATTTCTCTGAAACATATGGGAGTTTCAAGAGGACGGGGGTCTGGGGTCGCCAAGGACTGAAACGCAATCTCCCATTTTCAGTGACTCAGCGAGCCAGTTGCACGACCAGATCTTTCAGTTTCAGGGTTACAAGATGACAATGCATCTATCAAGTCCATCCTCGGCGAGGCTGGGCATTGAAACTACGCGTGACCACTGAGCCGGACCTTGAAGATTGAATGAGCATGTTTGGCACGGAACCTATTCGTCTGAATCCCTACCTTGTAGCAACAGGTTAAGCACCTGGCCTCCCACAAATGCTCTTATAGCGCGCGGCTTTGACTTTTCTCTTCTCTCGCTATTTTTCTACATGTCTCTCACAATGGTGGAGCACGGCGGCCTGGATATTATGTGTCTGAACAAGTATTGTCACAGTTCGTCCTCATCGTCCAGCTCCGAGCAAGACAAGAAGATGTTCAACAAACTAAAACTCCGTCTGTCAGGGGAGTATCCGAGGAAGAGCGCAGAGATCCTCAGCGCTCAGTACGGGACCAATTTGCTGCTGATCGGGGCGGCGTTGATGCTGGCTATCGCGTACCACGGCCCCTCTGTCAAGGAAGAGCACCTGCTGTCCTTCGTCACCTGCCTCATGATCCTCCAGCTGATGTGGATGATGTGGTACATCCTGGTGCGGGACAGACAGAAGAACACGCGGACTGAGAAAGATGTCCACGCCACCACATGCTGGATAAGAGGTGAGACTGTAACATTACGCGCAGGATCACAGCAATAATTGCGTAAAATAGCGAACTGAAGTTATTCTTTTCCTTGTGTTTGGAGATTACAGAGGACATTTCTTGGGAACTGTGTATGACAGAGTATTAAAAGAACCAAAAGGAGCCAGAATGTGTCATTAATAACTTTTTTCTTTTTTTTTTCTTGGTAGGTGGTTTGACTCTCCTTGCACTCCTTTCACTGATCATGGACGCTTTCCGAATCGGGTATTATGTTGGCTATCAGTCTTGTGTGTCGGCTGTGCTCGGGGTATATCCTGTCATCCATGCAACTCACACCATAGCACAGGTAAGTTTACAACCCCACTTTAATTTCAATAAAGTGATAATCTTTCAGCAGTGTTAGACACTGTGTCTTTTTTCCCTCTGTGCACCACTTAACCGGGTAGGTCTTTGGATAATGTGCTCTTTGTTGTGTTGGGGCGAGTACAGAGTTGCTGCAACAATATAATCCTGTCATTGTCCATGTTATTTGAGTGTAACTGACATGGGAAATCCTCATGGTAATGGGATTTAAATCATACTTTAGTCAATTTTGCTTTCTATAAAACGTGTTTTAAAGAGTGACTTTGATATTCTTTAACCTGGTCCCCATGTCTTGTGTTTTATTAACCACTGCACAGAGCTAATTTTTGAAATTGGACCAATATATTAAGTGAGAGGGCTGCAGCCAACAGTTGCAAAACAGGCTGCAGTGCAACCACTTGGGGCATTTGTGCACTGTCAATTTACATCCACTAAAAGTGCTTGTTTTTGCTAATTGACAGGCTCAGAATGTTACTTTAAGTGTCTGACAACATTATGGAAAGGATCCCTACAGAGAGTGATCTTTGTTAAAGTGTAAGATCCTTTTGTTTACCCAGAAACAACCTAAAAATTGCCATTGCCAAACCCACCAGGCCGCATTTAAATAATCAATGATTTTAGCATGTATAGAGCCAGTATATTTTTACATTTTACTGGGTGAATTCAGGATTTATTTCCACCAAACCAGAACTGGAGATTGTTGGAACAATGAAAAGACAAACTAAGATGGATTTATTAATTCTATTTATTTATTCAACTTTAACTTTATTAAGGAGTGTTTTTCAATTATGAAATTATTGTTTATTTAAATGGAGTCTGGTGGGTTTGATGTTAGCAATTTCAGGACTGTTTCTTCTTAAATAAAAAGGATCTGACTCTTTAACAAAAGGTTTAAGTTTAGATTTAAAGTTTATGTAACTTTTGGCTGCAGCACTTTCAATACCGCAAAATTTTAAAAAACAGTTGTCTCCATTAGTCACTTAGACACAACAACATCATAAATAGGGTCCAGGTTAAAAAAAAATACAAAAGTCACCCTTTAATAAGTAATATTTTGGATAATGTTTTCTATAGCTTTTAAGATTTTATTTTTTGTGTATGTTCTGTTTAGGTGCATTTTCTCTGGTTTCACATCAAGGATGTCATCAAGAGCTTTGAAACGTTTGAGAGGTATGTGAAATGAGTGATATTATAATTAAAAAAGGCTCAGTTGTTGTCAAAAGACATGTTTAATGTCACAATCCTCAGCGAATAAAGAATGTGCAAAATATAGAAGCTAAGTGCATGTGCATCACGGCGGCCTGTATCCTAACACTGCCACATGCTGTTAGATTGACAGCTCATTTTCAATTATTTGTGTCCTCAGATTTGGCGTAATCCACGCAGTCTTTACCAACCTCCTTCTGTGGTGCAATGGCGTGATGTCAGAGGCCGAGCACTTCTTGAACAATCATAAGAGAAGACTCTCTGCCCTGGGCTACGGAAACCTCACCATAGGTAAGGGCCAAGGGGTTGATTGCTGGCTTGTACCTGGAAGACAAATACAATAGTCCACTTGAGAGCTCACTTCAATGGATGAAAGGAAAAGGAAGGAGAGGAGGGTTTGCAAGGGGAAGGGAGGTTAGCTCGGCAGCCCAGTGGGTCTTGTTTGTGTTGAACGGCTCTCTATTAGGTTTCAGGAGACACACAGTGTTGCTAGTGCTCAGGCCCCCTCCCATGCCCTTTCCCCACACTTCAGCCACAACCACCCTCCTGGACAACCCCCCGCTTGACCTCAGACGGCTTTGTCCCCAGGCTGCTTACTCCCAAGGGTGCTGCAATTACAGTAACTGATACATCTAAGCCTAGGGTTGGGGGGTTCGGCTGCACCTCCTCATATCCGGCTGACTGTGAGGCTGGCTGCACCCTGACTGTTGTTCCTTTTTTAATTAAAGGCTGCAGTACCATAGAGGTGGCCTCTGGGAGGGTGAGGAGTAGGAGGGGATGAGAGGGGCACACGGCAGGGTTTTGTGAAGTTGATCACTAGAAGGCATTAGCATTACCTCGGCATGTTGTGGTGGGCTTGATGAGGAGGAAGTATAAGAACTGTATTGTCGTCACCATCTCAGATGCTCAGACATTCAGCTGATGGGTGAAATTTCAAAGTAAACTCAATGGAACAGGGCTGATGATTACTGACCATCAAGATGTAAAGATTTGAAGAAAGGCCTGTGGTGCAAAAGATTGCACATTCTTAATAATTAAAAATAATCATAATTGAAACTTTGATTTTATAGGCTGCTGGTCAAAAATTTAAATTTTATCACAAATCCAAATGCATAAAAAAAATGTCAATCAAGAAATTGATAAAAAGGACAGTCCTGGTTGGTTGTGAGATGTTTTCATCAGTGTATAATTACCTAAAAAAGAAGAAGAGAATAAGAATAAGAATCCTGTTTTCTTTACCTTAGAATGAGATGTTTATCTACATGCAGAGCAGGACCTCTTCTATAGAGTCCACCAGGTTGTGCGTCAGTAGCCCAGAACAGACAAACTAAGTACCGGATCAAGATTAGGCCATTTTTGTTTTTGCTTTGGCTCCTATAGTTCTCCCACATGCCATGAAAGTCTCACATGGAAGAAGTTTTAGTTCTGCAACCTCATCCCTAGATGCCACTAAATTCTACACACTGGACACTTTTAATTTAGTGTGAGTTTAGAGACAGTGCTTTCTGGCATCGTTATTGTAGTGATTCAAATTTTTGGGTTGATATTTGTGTGCAGCAGTAACCCACAATGGATTAAAAAAAATCAGATTCACAGGACGTCTGATGTGATATTTCTTCTACACAAGATTGTGTTTATTTTATCATACAATCATCTTATCTAACAATTAATTGTAATTTTATTGAAACTGCAATATGTCCCTCTGTAATATCAAATCACAGGAGGTGCAGTATTTGTTAAATTTGAAATGTGTCAAAATACTACTGTAAGCAAAATACTGTCGTGCTGCAGAGATGTCCTTGCTCACACATTATATGCTACAGACTTAATAAAACGTGCTTGTTTGGTACAGACCCCTGCAAAAATCACGTCATAATCTTTTTAGTATGTTTTTCAATGACAATGGGAATGAAGCTGGAAAAATGATAATTGTCTCTAATATTTTAAATAATATCGCAATGGCATTGTCATTGAAACTAACTGCAATTAGATAATTAAAAAAAAAACACTAATTATCTTTGCTTTTTTCTCTTGTGAATTCGTGATAATTTGACCTTTTTCAGACCTCTGATTTTATGCAAATAATACAAAGGAAAAAATATCACTGTAGTTGAACTGGCTGCAACTAGTATATATGCAGTATTCACTGACAAACTGGGTTGGAAATTAGCACCAGCCACCAACCAAATGCTGTTAAAATATGCAAGTGGCTACTAGATTTGCTTCACTCACCAGCCAAAAAAAACAATGGTTATCTGTTGAGTGGCTGGTGGATTTTGGAGTCCACCAGACACAGTGGCAAATGGACTAAAAAGTTAATTTCCAACCCTGCTGACAAGTCGACATTACTTTGTCAGATGACAAAAATGCATGCCTCATTAAATAGATGTCTGGGCTGCTGATGCTCTCCGTACAAGGCAGTATCCAGAGCAAACTGTGTATAACTGCATAAATAAGATTACACCGGAGCAAAAGGAGGTCAACAAACCCTTTGACATCCATTTATATTCAAATGACTCTGTTAGGCTCGAAGACCACGAGACTGGCCAAGATCCTCTCATTGAAGACTTTGTCAGGTGTTGTGTGGAGTCCTATCTTTAATTAATCCTATCTAAAACCAGAGACAATATAATTGATTTTGCCCACATACATGAAGTCATATCTATAAAGTGTCAGACAGTGGAGTGTGTGCAAGCAGATATCTGGGGACAGTTATTGACTCAGAACTGAACTTTGAAGCAAATTGTGAAGCAGTGTGCAAGAAGGGACACCAACGTTTGTTTTGTTTGAGGAAACTGTCCTGTTTCCACATTGATAATTGGATCTTATTTTTTTCTTTGGTGTCATGGTTTGAAAATGTCAGTATTATGTCCTGACAGATGGAGGCAGTTTTGTTAATGTTGTTTAACATGATAGACAAAAAATGTTAATCTGGATCTGTTTTGTTTTGCAGTGCACTCGGAGCCTCATTGTAACTGCACCACCAGCACCTGCTCCATGTTCTCCAGCAGCCTCTTCTATCTCTATCCCTTCAACGTCGAGTACCACATCTTTGTCTCTGCTATGCTGTTCGTCATGTGGAAGAACATCGGACGGACCATTGATCTTTCCTCAAACAGGAAGAGGCTGGCTACCAAAACTCAGGGCCTGACTGTGGGCCCCATTCTGGGTCTACTTGCACTGGCCAGCACTATTGGGATCCTGGTGGTCTATGTCACCCATGTGGAGGGATCCCTCCAATCGCGTCAGTCAGCCATTTCCATGTTCTACATTTATGGCATTGTCATGCTGGTGTTTATGTGCTCTGCCGGCGCTTCAGGTCTGCTCATATACCGAGCGGACCACATGCCACTGGACACCTCCAAAAACCCATCCAGACAGCTGGACACAGAGCTGCTGTTTGGGTCCTCCATCGGCTCCTGGCTCATGTCCTGGTGCAGCATAGTGTCCGTGTTAGGCGCTGAAAGCAATCCTCCCTATCGCTGGACCAACCTCATCTACTCTCTCCTGATTGTGCTCGAGAAGTGCATCCAGAACCTCTTCATCGTAGAGTCCTTGTATCGCCAGCAAGAGGATGGCGAGAGGGAGGACCATGAGTTACCAACTGCTCCAGAAATCTTCTCAGTGACATCCTCTTTGGCCCCACCGTTCAACGGCATCATTAACCGCGCCTATGAGACTCCAGACAGAAGCTGTGTCAACATGGAGAACGAGCAGGAGGAGAGCGGACAGGTGTACAGATGTCCAAGGAAACCCTCTGAGGTGCCGTTGCCTGTGGGAAACAATGTAAAGGAGCCCCCAAATATAAAGAGGCAAATCCTGAAGAACATTGCTGTCTTCCAGATAATGTGCAACATTTCGGTAAGCATTTTTGTACCTGATAATTGAATGTAGATTAGATTAAATTAGGTTTTGTTGTGTAAAAAACTCTAAATAATGACAACCAGCTATTTGAAACATATATTTTTCATTGACCGAATGGCTACTTAAAATTAGAACCTAAATCAGATGCGATGTCAAAATTTCCCGCAGAGCTTTTTAGCTTCTTTCAGCTCATTATTTTTGTTTTCATTCTCATTAACATGGCTGGCAGCTGCTTTTAGTAAAATGATCTAAAGAAAGCATTGTATTGTTAACTGTCCAGCAAAGTCAGCGATAAGCTGGTGCATAGCAGGCCATTCAGCAACTAAAGAGCCAGATGTTTCCTTTAAAGGGACAGGTCACGCCCAAATTAAAAACATATGCTTTACTTTTACCTGGGTGTCTGTGGATTATCTTGAGTAACCACATCATGATTTCTGGAAAGAGACATTGCTGTTGAATTTTTCGGGTGCTTTAAGCAGCACAAGTCGAGTGCCATCTAGTTCCATTACATTGGAGAGACGGCAGACACCTTTACAGCTGATATTTCAAACACTCTGCAACTCGGACCAAAACAATCTAGACTGATAAATAGCACTACAGTTGAGAGTAACAGTGTGTATCTTTGGAGTAAACTCCCCCTCTAAGAGTGAGTGGCAACCAAAGCAGAGTTAAGGGAGAGTGAACGTTGTTAGAATCACAACTTCTGCTATTTGTTTAAATGGACAACTGCTCGCTAACATGCTTATAAGATGATAATATGTCAATGTTGTGAGTCATCTTTTTGCACAGTCCTTAAAAGAATCAGTGAATGCAGGTTTAATTAATTTTTTTCATTCTTTTTTTCAGCTGTGGATCCTTCCTGCCTTTGGCTGCCGGCCACAGTACGACAACGGTTTGGAACAGGAGACATTTGGCTTCAGCATATGGACCACAGTTCTCAATTTCGCCATTCCTTTGAACCTTTTCTACCGCATGCACTCAGTCGCCTCCCTCTTCGAGGTGTTCCGCCGGGTCTGACAGAGGAGCAGATGACTGACGACTCCAGATAACATGCACAAGAACACTTGTCACCACCGGCTCCCGAGAGTGTCTCACAGCGCAGGTCAGCCGTTCAGGAGGCAGTCTGGGTCACACTCCAGCAGACTTGAAAACAAGCTGCAGAGACAAACAAACTATAGATCCCTCAGTGTGGGGATTACAGAGGGAGATGAACCTATTAGCCTACGGTCCTTGAAGACTTACCTTGTATAATACAAGGCTTATTAAAAAATGTTTATGAAAAGGAACTTTGGTTTCAAGAATTTCAAAAGAGCCTTTTGTGCTTATTGTTCTGTAGTCAGATTTCAGTGGGCTTTCCTCACTGGTTCATCTTTTAAAATGTATATGCTGCATCTGACACGCATATGCTATTAGTAGCTCAAAGTATATAATAGATACTTACAAAATACTGCGGTAAACCAGTGTAACATTTGCTCATCTCAAACATGTAATAAGATAATAGTACTGTATTCAAAAGAGCCACACTTGAGTCATATTTTATCAGCAAGTGAAATGCTGACACTGTATATGGACGTGGTTCTCATTTACTTCTCTTAGTAGTTCAAGTTTCATGGAAGAGTATGCAACACTTGAGCTACAAAGATAGTGGCAATCTTACCACTATATTTTGAATAATCGTTATGAGTTGGACTATAGTTCTCGGCCTCTCAGTCATTTAAGGTTCATCAATGTTTTTTTTTATGTTTGCTGATTCTCTGTTTTCTCAAGTTGAACGGTAAGTTGTTTTAAACATTATGTTACTAGGTAGCACTGTTTTGAGTATGTCAGAGTCCTGTGATCCACATTATATCGAGAAGTACTAGGTGAGATAACAAAAAATGTTTCCAATTCATGTAATGAAAATGTTTTATATTGTTCAGATCTGGTGCATCTATATTGTTGGAAGTGGGAGTCTTTTATAAGAATAATTCCAGGATTATTACTCCCATAGAAAGATTGCTAAATTGGCCTACCTGGCACAGGCACAGGGGCCCACTGTGTTAGGGCCTCCCCTGATCTTCACCTGCAAAATGTCACTCAAATAAAAACGTACCAACCAGGAAGAGACTTAAAAAAACCCCAAAGACATGCAAAGGAACTGTGAAAATACACAAATTATTACAAAAACACTCCAAAATAACTATAAAAAAGAGCAAAACAACCCCAGAAAGACACAAAATCTCAAAACGATGCATAACAAAGATGCAAAATGACAGCAAATCAGAAACAAAAAAAAGATGTAAAACCACCATTAAATTGTGTATATAGGTCCTATGTAAGAGGTAATGGGGCATTTTGCATATCTGCTCCCAGGGGCCCCTGGTCTTATACTCTGCCCATGATCAAAACAAATGTTGCTGTGATGACAATCGCTAGAAATAGCATGTTTACACCTGAAGATCAGCAATAAAACCTAGCCCAGTCTGTGACATTACTTGTTTCTTTTTGACATAGACTGTGTACTTGTACTGTAAAATTTCATATCAAATCAATGTGTAATTTCAGTCAGACGTCCAGCCAGTTCTCAACCCGGTGCTATCCGCTGTATGTCTTCTCACTATGTGCCAACTTGTGGTAAGATCCTTGTTTATTTTAGGTGCAAATTGCAATATTATATAATCTTTGTAAATACTAAATCAAAATCATTCAGACACTGTGATACGATTTTTTGAAATTCCAATGAAATGGTGCTCATATGAAATTACGTGTACAATAGTGATGAATGTATACCATTTAAAATAAAGAATAGTTTTCTTTTTTCATATACAAGATGAGTCAGATATCTTATATCATCTGCTCTTCTTCACACTGAGAATCTCTATGCTGACTGGTCCTATATTTACACTGAACTTCTGAATAGGCAGCAACTGTAGCGCACATTTACATCATAAGGTGGCGCCACCTGTTTATGTTTTCCTTGAGTCTGATGGGACAATCCAAAAGCTTCTGCACTGCAGGAGTGTAGATTATTGCGCCATCACTTCTTCCTCAATACCTGCTTCTTCTAAATATCTTAATAAAAATTTATGTAGCGTTAAATTTAGGGGAATACAAAAATATACCGGATGGTAAATAAAAGTAAAACCCATCTGTGACTTTAGGTTGTGAGTTAATATACATTTCTAATTAATATACATTCCATTCATTGTACTCTGTGATTTTTCTTAAATGCAACAATAATATTCTACATAAACAGTTTTAGACCAATATTATCGTGTGTGGCCATGGTCAGACAAACAGGTCCATCACACATTTGATCACTCACCATAATAATTCACTGACTGTGGTAACATCTGTAGTTATGTTTGTATGTGAACAACTAAACGTTGTGCCGACCGGGAACAAGTTGCTTCCTGACATCCCGAGATTATAGGTTACTCCAGAGAATTTGGCATAGGGCGACGGGAGATTATTTTTGACGTAATGTCACAACGATTTGACAAGCAGGCAGACACGTCTAAAAATATCCGTGACGTCTTAAAGCCGGAAACGGCACTGCTGCTGTTGCTGCAGACACACAGACGCAGCGGAGCGCACTCGGAGCTCGTGGCTCCACATGCCCGCTGAGAGTGTGAATGTGACTCACCTGTTTGGGGTTACGCCGAAAAGTGGGTGAGCTATGACCTCCAGACGGCGGTCGTCGGGGGTAAACGACCGCCAGGATTTAGTGTTAAAAAGATTGATGTGTCCCTGTTGGCTTTTATAATTAAGGCGTACACATTAAAATTATACTGTGGCTTCATATCACGATGACGAGGGGGGAAAAGAGAGAGACAGAGAGAGGGAGAGTGGTTTTACGATGCACTGGAGTCCTACCCTCAGCTGCAGTAGGACTCCAGAGGCAGATTACGGTGCTAGTATTAAAATTGTGAATCAAATTCGAACTCATTCATGTTTTAAGGCAACATAACTAACACCTTGTACGTGAGATAGATAGATAGATAGATAGATAGATAGATAGATAGATAGGTAGATAGATAGATAGATAGATAGATAGATAGATAGATAATTATGTGAAGTCGTTGCTTTCAGGGAGGACTATGAAGGCATTTTCAGCACCATGGACAGCTCTGTCGGTGCTGATACGTTAGACTGCATGTATTCCCTTTACAGTTACAGTTCCTCCCCTTTATTATGATTAATGTATGTTGTATGGTGTCTGCAATTTTGTGCAGAACATAATATTCAGTTAAATGCACCCAGTTGCTGTTTATGAATAGTTTTGTCTTTGTTTGACCCTGCACAAAACACTCCATATTGTTCCTCCTTTTCCTGCAGTCAAATGTAGACAATGCGCATGGAGAGGATGGACAATACACAATTATTAGATAGCTCTCGACTGGTTTAGAGTTCATAAAAACGCACTTTGGAGTCCTTACAAAATGTTTAGGTCTTCCTCACACCCCTGTTCTAACGCATGTTGTGCGTAACACCGCGCACAAAGGAGGCGTGCTGCTCTATGCGCCTAGTCCTGGTTATGTTAGTGCGCGTTAGGCTGTAGGGGCTCCCTCCTCGCCCACACCACGCTCAGGATACCTTGGACTGAGAGATTCACAGAGATAGCCAGGTCAGACGACCGGACCGGCAAGGTTCGCAACATGCGCTCGCCACTACTTGCTGCGTTTCAGCCCCTAAGCGCACCTGGCACGTCGCTCGGCTCAGCTTTAACGCGCTCACTTCTCTCCTCTCGTCTGTTTTGCACTCCACATAAGGCTGGCGGTAGAGCGGGTGAATGGAGACAATACGGTGAATGGCTGATAACTGCGCCCGTCCCCGCTCGCGGAGCAATGGGCTGCAGTTTTACTTGAAGAGCCACATGGAGAACCCAGCCAAGTATCTCTCATCGGTGCAGGGGATTGACTCCGTGCCGTCTCCCCTCGGCGAGATTATGTGGAATAGCACCGAAACGGAGGCAACTAAGGACGATAAGAAGGACATGGTGGTGCGCACGGTGACGGGCTGTCTGCTGTCTATGCTCATCCTATGGACTCTGCTGGGGAACATCCTAGTGTGCTCCGCGGTGCTGCGCTTTCGACACCTGCGGACCAAAGTCACCAACATTTTCATCGTCTCCCTGGCTCTATCGGATTTATTCGTGGCCGTCCTGGTGATGCCCTGGAAAGCTGTGGCAGAGGTGGCGGGGTACTGGCCGTTTGGCACTTTTTGTAACGTCTGGGTCGCTTTTGACATTATGTGCTCCACCGCCTCCATCCTCAACCTCTGCATCATCAGCGTGGATAGATACTGGGCCATCTCGAGCCCCTTCCGCTACGAGAGGAAGATGACCCAGCAAGTTGCCTTTGTTATGATTAGTATCGCTTGGACGTTGTCTGTGCTCATTTCATTCATACCGGTCCAGCTCAACTGGCACAAAGCCAGCGGTGACGACATGACTGGGACGCACAACTCTTCCACGAGTAGGCACATAGAGGAAAACTGCGACTCCAGCCTGAGCAGAGAGTATGCCATCTCCTCCTCTTTGATAAGTTTCTACATCCCCGTTGCGATTATGATTGTGACTTACACCAGAATATACCGGATTGCACAAATACAAATTAGACGAATAGCCTCCCTGGAGAGAGCGGCAGAGCACGCGCAAAGTTGCAGGACAAACAGAATAGAGTGCCAACACCACAACACCTTGAAAACATCAATTAAACGTGAAACAAAAGTGTTCAAAACTCTTTCGGTGATCATGGG
The DNA here is from genome assembly GCF_008729295.1 of Plectropomus leopardus. Taxonomy (NCBI): domain Eukaryota; kingdom Metazoa; phylum Chordata; class Actinopteri; order Perciformes; family Serranidae; genus Plectropomus; species Plectropomus leopardus. The sequence goes on along the minus strand of NC_056464.1, from coordinate 15,310,703 downwards.
GGTGTTTGTGTGTTGCTGGTTGCCGTTCTTCGTCCTCAACTGTATGGTCCCGTTCTGTGACAGACCGGCCGCAGACCAGGACGCGGGTTTGCCCTGCGTCAGTGAGACGACTTTTGACGTCTTCGTGTGGTTCGGCTGGACCAACTCCTCCCTGAACCCCATTATTTACGCCTTCAACGCCGAGTTTAGGAAGGCCTTCGCCAGCCTGCTGGGCTGTCGCAACTTCTGCTCCAGCACCCCCGTAGAGACTGTCAACATCAGCAACGAGCTGGTCTCATATAATCAAGACACCCTCATCCACAAGGAAATCGCCAACGCATATGTCAACATGATCCCCAACGTGGTTGAATGTATTGAACATGAGGAGACTTTTGACAGGATTTCACAGTTTTCTCACAACAATGACAACGCCACCGACTCGATTTGTGACTTGGCGGACTGCGAGGCAGACATCAGCCTGGACAGGATGTCACCGTTCACACCTAATGGATTACACTGACTCCTTTGTGTCTCCCCGTACGTATTTTGGATGTATTGATACTAATGTCGTCGTTCATTCAGCTCTGTTGTCCCAGAGGCTCCTCTACACACGGAGTCCACAGGTCAGGGTCCATCCTGAGCAGGGCCGGAGACTTGGACACCAGCGGAGCGCATGTCTCTGCAGCCACCAGGCCACCCTGCCTCCGCTTTGCGTCATATATGAGATGTGATGTTGTTGTCATGTTCTGAAATTTAAAAAAAAGTGATGTGTAGGTGTTTATTTATATGGCAAGTGAAGTCTGTGTTCATTAGGTTCGGTGTAAGCTGTTGTTTACTGGAAGGCTTTATCTCGTGCATCTCACTTGGAGGGAGAAACATGTTTGTAAAAACTCACTTGAGGAACATTTTGCTGCTTAAAAAACCTCGTGTATCCAGTGCCCGCCTTTCCACTGAGTAAAAACTGAGGGAAGCCTTACAGATGGTGCAACCATGATAGTTCTACTCAATGCAGTCATTTCAGCGCCTTATCTTATTTAAGGAAGAGTTTTGAGACATGAAAGGAATGTGTTTGTATGAAGTTACATGATGCCAAAATGCAGTATTAAAGTGTTTACCCCCTGCACCCACCCCAGTGACTATTATGCAGTTTGATCCAAGCTCAGATGGCTTTGATGGAGCAAAAAAAGATGTAAAAAGCACAAAACCGAATGCTATAAACCTGTAAAAGTCTGTTTACACTGGTATCACTAATCCAAATCCAACATTTGACTAGAACCAGCAGTCATTTCAACTGTGAATCTTTTGTGTAACCTTTCATTTCTTATTGAGGCCAAAATTACTAAATGGTTCTACTTTATCAAGCACTGTCAGCTCCCACTGACCTAACAAAAGAAAACAAAAGAATGAATCAAGGCTGTCCTGAAAGACCAAAGATTTCAAGGAGTCAATCAATAACTCAGACACAATGAGACTACAACTAGAGGAACTGTGCACACACACATTTGAGGCCACTGGGCCAATATAGCTGGATGTCATACATCACCTCTCCAACACCTCTCTCTATCTTTGTACTGTACAGATGACCTGATCTGAATGTATACTGCTGTCCTTCAAACAGTGATGTGTGTCATCATTTGTCTAATAAAATGCTGTCATGCTGAGAGGAACAGAGTGCTCTGGTATCTTTCTGAGGGTGACATTAGAGTTTATGGGGTTTCACAAATGGACAAATTTTGCGAGCTTGTAGGATTTTCCTATCGAGCTTAACTTTTTTTTTTTTTTTTTACTAGTACTCAGTGGTGACTTTACTCTCATGCACCCTTGACCCTTATTCTTTTTGACAGTTTGCCTTCTTTGGACAGTTTGACAGCTGAGGGAGAGACAGAAAATGTTGGCAGAGACACAAAAAAGATGATATGCAACAGAGGTTTCCACTGGACTCAGATTGGGGACATTATGTTTATGGAGTGGTTCAGAACACTTCCTTAGACTTACCTTTCCAGTGGTAGATGAATTGTCTTAAATAAATTCTTGTGTAAGAGTACAGATATCTTACCAGAAAAGGACAGTGTGGAAAGTTAAAGTCACCTGTCTGAATATAAATGTGGTGAGGTCATAGAGAGAGTTGACAGACAGATGAAAACTCAGTAAAAAGTACAGATACTCCCCAAAAAATACTTAGGTACTGTAACAAAGTATTATTACTTTTTTTTTTTTTACATTGAACTGCTGCCTTTCTCTCACAGACAGCTGACTGTTTCTTCTTTTTCAGTCCTGCTGATAAGAGACAGGTGTATATAAAAGTAATAAAAAGAGCACATCATGGAAATGCAACTCTGTTCTTCACGGTGGTGTCTTCTCCTTGGCCCGTACTCATAGCTTTATTTTTGTAACCCAGTGACAATACAAGGTTAAAAGAAATCAAAAATGTATTAGAACAATGTAATGTCCCTTTTACAAACAGGCAGTGAAAGATCAGCCAATCAGGAACTGTAGCCCCTCCCCTATCTGAACTTGATTGACAGGTCACGACGTCATTGCGTGAGCCTGCGTATGTGCGGAAAAGAGCGGAAATGAGCATGTCTGATGGCGACAGGAGAGAAGAGACTAAATGGACGAAATTTAAGTTAATAAAGTAGATAAAAGTAGATGTATCAACGAGTTAATGAACCAACACAGAAGGCAAACTAAGGGGAAACAACCGGGAGCTCGGGAAAAGTCCGGTTTTCCACCTCTGTTTATCTCGGTAAGCTAGCGAACTGCATGATGCTAACATTGCTAAGTGCGGTGCAGCGCTAGATCGCCTGCACATTTTTTGAGTGTTGTGGCAACGTTTATTGCCTCGGCGCTGTGGTTATTGATTGTTAATAGCGTTTAAAGCATAAAGCTGTTAATTAGCAGCACTAATACAACTGAAATTAGTAACTAGATGGTCAAGTTAGCTGAGTACAGCTGCACTGTGTGGGTTTCTTTGTTGTCAAAATTAGCTGAGTGAACTTCACAGCACTGGTAGTAAACAGAAGGTTATTAAAATTACCAAATTGTTCTTCAGGGTGATTTTCTTATTATTTTGAGTGTGAAAATGCTAAACCATAGTGTTTTAATTCTGTTGTGAATAACTGTAATGTTTTATGTTTCTGATATCTCTATTTTCATTATAGTATGAGCGTTTCAAACATAAGCAGAGCTATTTGAAGCATGTTGCCTAACATTTTTCCTAATAAAGGATAAAGTATATCCTGATGCTATTGCAGATGGTTAGTATAGGCCTGTTATTGAATTAGTACTCTAGTTTATGATGGTATGCTGGTTCTACTGTATGGTCGTTCAGAAATTGAACTGAGATGTAAAGTTTTGAACTAGAGTGTGATAAATAGGCCTGAACTTGTTATCACTGAGTATTATGCAGCATGTGGTGCTTTATGTTACATGGTTATCATGCATTAGTATGATTGTTGTAAAACATATTGACATATAGAACAAAATCTTACAGTCCTGTTTGCAAAAACAGGTCAGGTCTTATGGACAGAGTGAGAAGATCCCTTTCCACTGATGGCGAGCCTCCCAGTGTGATCCTGACAGGACGTAGAACTGACCCATCGCATACTTCACCTGGTGGTAGGACAGTGCCAGTCGCCTGGACTGCTACACACATTCATCCAAGAGTGCATACTCTTCCAAAACTATTGCAGGACCTGTGACAAACATTTTAAAGGTGAATGAACCACTGACAGTGTATTGACTAACACTAAAAGTGATCACAAAGCAGACAGACTTTAAGGACTATTGACAAAAACAAAGACTCATTTATTTTGAAGGGCCCATTTTTTTCCCCATACATGTTTATGCAAATGTGTTTCAAATTGTTGTGTGCAAATTTATCTAAGTAAACTCTACCGTTCATAACTTACCTCACCTGGTACTTTTGTTTATGGGCACAGTCTATATCACTTAGCTCCTTCCAAACCTAGCACAGTGTTACTGACTCATAGTGGGTTGCATGGTTATATTTTCTTTGAACCAACATCAATACTTTTATCAAGAAGCTCTACCAGTGAAGAACACAATACATCAGTAACCACACTGTTGAACTGCCAACAGCATCTGTCAGCAACAACCAACACCACCACAGATCCCTTCACTGCCCATCTTATATAGGCCTTAACACATATGGGTTAACAGACAAAATTTGCAGCTCTTTGAATGAAAACAAATAAAACAATATCTAAATAAATAACTATATACATTTTTTTCAGTCTTGCCCAAAATTGACTTTTATTCTAAATGCTGGCTACCACATCCTTCAGGCTCAAAGTTTTTCCCTTTTTTAAAGTTAGACATGAGTGACAATTAAAGGAAAACCGATGACAGGCCAGTTCTTGTCTGAGGGCAAAAAGATGTTTTTTAAATAGTCTTCCCAATATCTAATCTCAATATATCACTGTTGTCTACATTATGTCTGCACAAGGAAGCAATTTGCTGCTGTATGTTCGTGTATATGAAAAAAATAAAAATAATCCTGGATATCATAACTCAATTTGCATTTTTAAAAATGTGTGTGCAAGTTTTCATGTTGCATTGCCTTGTCTTGCATTCATTAAAATGTTGGCCTTTTGTGGCTCCAGAGGGAGCTACGTACACACTGACAAATGAACTCAAATGATGAAAACAAATTTGAAAACTTAAAAAAATCTGGCGTTGTGGAGTTCGAGAGAAGTGAGTTTATCAAATTCCTAAAGGCCACTCATCATCTTGGCTTGAGCAGGGCCAAGGGTGCTACATTAGCTGCGTCTAGCATAGCACACTGAAATTGAAGTTTTCACTATAATCAAGTTGCATTGTGGATAATGTAGGAGCCAGTTGTTTTTTTTTTTATAATAAAATGGAAAAATTCAAGAGTTGCAGGCTACAATACATGAATATGTGCTTAGTTACTTTGCAGGCCTGAACAGGGGGACAGGTGGAAGTCTCTCTTGGGAAATGATGCCTCAATATGTCTCCTTGCAGATTTAATTATCATATTTCAAGTCTTGTTGTTTTTTTTCTAAATGCTTGTTTTGTTAACCAGACAGCAGTGCAAACATTTGACAATAATGCATTTAATTGCTGAAAATGTGTATAAAACCTTATGATACAGGTATAATTGCATTTGCGATGAGTGAGGGAAATGTAATTGAGACATAGACGTACAAATGGGCTATAACTCTAAATGACACTTCTGTTATCCTTTGAAGTGTCTCTTTCGGCACGTTTTCTAGAAATTCAGACAATTTATAGGCTGAGCTGCTGTCGAAGTGTCGTGAGACGGTGCGAGAATCAAGATGGCGACTTCCAGTTATACTACGTATACAAACTTTCTTCATTCCTCAAAATGTTTCTACTTTCTCCACATCTTTTCCCTATTCATCTCTTCAATAAAACATCATATTCTGAATAACGACACGTACGAGCTGGATCATCTGGAAAAATATATCCACGATTAAGTCTTCATCATGGATCAGGACACGGCAAACAACTCCAAAGCTGAGCAGAACAGTAAGAGACCCCGCCAACCTTCAGATTTATCTTCTCCTTCACCCTCCAGAGTTTCAGTCACTCTGTTACAGTTTACAATACAACCAGGACCAGATCGACACACTCACTAAGGAAAATAAATTGCTTAAGCACTTCGTTTAATCCACCTCCACCCAGCTTACCCCTGTCACCAACCAGCTTTGTCACTGCAGAAAACAAAACCCTGAAACAATCCATCCTGGATCTTCAAGTATGCAGCATGAGAGACAATTTAGTTTTCACCGGCAATCCAGAACATACCCCAGACAACCCTGAAAAATCAGTAAAAGATTTCATGGTAAAACAGCTCAATCTCCTCACAGACACTGTCAAGAACATTACATTCCACTGTGTACACCGTTTAGGACCAAAAACCACCACCAACAATAACCAACCACGGCCAATCGTTGCGAAATTTGAACATTTTGAACAAAAAGAATTGGTTAAAAGACAAGGCAAACAGCTCAAAGGAACAAATTATGGACTCAGCGACTAATTCCCACAAGACATCGTGCACCAGAGCAAACTACTCTTTCCAATCTGCAAGCAGATGTTATCTCAAGGAAAAAAGCAATCATCTCAGTGGACAAATTATACATTGATGGACAGTTATTTAAATACAAGTAAATAACCCCATGGCTCTTCTAAAGTCGCCTGGCCCACTCTCTCCAAGAACGACACCCCTCCCCGGATCATCAAAGATCCCTCGTCTGTCTTCTCTCTTTCACTCCTCATGGACATGCAGTAACCTTCGGACTCTGTTTTTTCCTCTCTATACAGACGTTTGTTTCTGGTCCCCTCCCCCTCAATACACATAGCCCTCAGGCTCTCCATAATGACCCATCTCTCCTCTGTCTCTCTCTGTCTATCGCATGCACACACACTCCACAGTTTCTCTGTTTTCACCCTGTATCTAATAGGTTTATGATTTTTAATTGCACCTAAGTCTCTGCTCTCTCCATTACGCCCCGAGATCCGCACCACATCTCGCTCTGCACTTTGTTTGCATGTGTTTTTTCTGTATGCTGGTTATTGTTTTGTCTCTGTCTTGGTATGTTTGTTTGCCTTTGTTTATGTGCCTCCCCATCCCTCACATGCACACAAATGCACACACAAACACACACACATACACAAACTATGGTTTTAACTATGGTTAAATAATTACAACTCATGATCCCGTCCAATATGTCATCACTCAAATTTGCATGTTTATGTTTACTGCAAGAAACACACTTATCAGAAAACGATTACAATAAATTAAAATCTTAACAGTGCTTCAGTGTTGTTCACCCCCCACATCCATCATCCAGCCTGTTGCTCAACAGTGCCCCCCCCACAATATGAAAGATGGGAGAGGGTGAGAGGGGCTGTGGATCAGGCTTTGTCGGTCACACCTGTAACGTAGGGGATATCTCTGCAGCAACTTGTCGAACTTTGATTAAACTCAAGATCAGAGACGATGCTGGTGCAATTCTGATGAAACCTAGATGGCTGATGCTCTTTGACATTGCATTTTAAAAAAGTTTTCATTGAAAGAGCATTTAAAGGTCTAGAGTACATGATTTAGTGGCATCCAGTAGTGAGAATTACAGACTGAAACCAGCTAAAACTTCTCCTGTGTGTTCATTGTTCTTCTCTCAAGTGTTCATTGTTGAGGTGTGCAGAGGTGTCTTCCTCTCCAAAACAAACAGACCAGGTGAGTTAAACTGGGAAAAAACACTGAATAAAGCAGTTTCACATTACAAATCAGTGTTTTTCTGATGCCGTTCAGCACATGACCAGATGATGAAAACCAGTAAAAACACTCAATAAAGCTGTTCCATGGCACAAATCACTGTTTCTCCTATGCTGTTTGGCTTGCTGAAGTGTGCTAAAGTGTGCTCACCTTTTTTTTTTGATTCAGATGTTCAGGAGGTTTTTACCAGGAGCCGAATTACCCGCAGAGATCACCTCCTCTCCAAATTAAATCCACCAGATGGTTTAAACAGGTAAAAACACTGAGCAGTTTCATGTTTTAGTCTGTGTTTTTCAAAAACTGTTCGGCTTGTCGCAGAGGGACTGCTAACTTTGGAGGCTGACGCAAATGGCCGTGTCAAGAGCCAGTGTTTGGTTTCCCCTTCTGGGCTACTGTAGAAATGTGGCGGTGCAACATGGTCTCCGTAGACAAGGACCTGCTTCCTATGAAAATACAAACAGCTCACTCTAAGGTAACTAAAATTTGAAGATTCCTTTTTTTAGGCGATTATATACTATAGAAAACATACTTATTATATATTCCATATCTGCCAATATATTCTACTAAATCTTATACACTGGGCCTTTAATTGAAGATCAGCATTTCCAGTTTCAGATACTGAAACATCTGCATGCAGCTGCTGCTTATCTAATTCATCTTGAACTGGAGTGACGATGCTAAGTATTATTTAATTCAAAATATATCATCATACACTGAGGCATTTTGGTGCAATCACTGACTAAATGAGTTCAAAATAAGAAAGCAGCAGCATTCCCGGGGGATGAGGTGTTTACTTGTGCTCTGTGTTTTGTCCTTGCAGTGTGGAACAGATATGAAAGGTGGTTTGACCTCGATATGCAGCTGTGACAGGAGGGCTGCGGAGGAAGTGGAGGCAGGCTTAGGGGGGTTACACCATCCGTCAGGACACATTCGTCAAAATCACTCTCTTCCCTTCCTGCACACACATACGTGTCCACACACATGCACATGCAACACACACATTTAAAAACACATACATGCACTACTGTTAGAACAGATTTACTCTGAACTTTTCTTTCCTTATTCAAACAGTGCACACACAGACTAACACACATTTTGTGTTTGTTTCATGTCTCTGTTCTCAGCAAGCTTCCTTCCCTCTGTATCTTCAAATGATTTCAATCATCTAAGGAAGAGTGCAGAGGCAGTTCAGCTCCCTGTTTCCTTCACCTCTCAGAAGAGCAGGGTGAAAATGGTGAGTGACATCACTTTGAGCTTATTCTAGCTGCTTGAGCGCTGACTAAATGGACCCGTAATCACTGTAAATCAAGCTCGACCTGTTTAATCAGATAGTCCATGACTGATCTTGGAATAATCTTGCCAATATCAGTGTCCTGCCACCTCCTCCTAACACCCACACTCCCATGTTCCACCAGACGTTTTTAAACCACATCTTAATGTTAATGATTGCATTGTTTCACTCTCGTGATAAAAGGAACCGTCTCACTGAGGCTCCTGCTTTGGACCTGCATCTTTAAAAGAGAGTCTTCATTTAGATCTCCAAGCCATTGTTGTATATCTGTACAGCCCAGTATTGAACATCAGACGTTTTGCTTTAAAACTCCTTCATTCACCTCTGGCTGCCATCCCATCCGCCTCCGATCTCTGTAGAGTTGTCTGTAGGGTTGAGTTACTTTTAGCGAGCTTGAATGCAGAGAAAGACTGGTGTCTCTCTCCCCAAAGGCTGCTAGTCCACTCCGTATGTCAGCATGCACACTTTCACATGGGCAGAATAAGACCTTCTGCTCTGTCCTGCTGATTGATGCCCAAATATGCAAAGGCAATGTTTGATTTGTAGCATCCCCTTTCCCACATCTTCTCTGTTTCTTTTCCCCATGAGCTATTTAATAATGCTATACATCATAAAATACTTATGTATGTGCAGGCTTGAACATACAGTTTTAAGGGTAAAAATGCAATATTGTTGCACTTTTGGCTGAAGTTGATTTACAGTTCAACCTAAAATGCATGTGCACACTGTAAAATAATAATAATAATAATAATAATAATAATAAATAATATGTATTAACTTACATACAGTAATCAGGGATGCATGCTCCTTAATTACATGAATTACAGAATTAAAAAAAAATATTTGAAAGGTTTTCTCAAATTTCCGTATCTCATAATTCAGAAATATTAAAACCATATAAAATTAAAATCATATATGTGAATTAAAAACACTTCACTCTGTGACATTATGTTTCTTAGCCTTTAGTGTCTCCATAACCTTAAATTATCATGACTAAATATGCAACGATCAAAGCTTAAGTTTAGAGAAAAAACCCCACATGCTTGCGGATTATGTATTAGGATTTTAATAGTTCGTCACTTGTCTAATCTGCCTCCTCAGGATTGTGTGTGATGTGGTTTAATCAGATTGGATCTGCAGTGATATGAGCAAACAACACAGCTGCCATCAGAATTGGATTCAAATACTGATAAATCTTGATTGGTGTTATCCCTATTATTATGATGTCAACATTCCTTTTGAACAGGGATTTTCAAGAATTGGGATTATTCGGGTCAAAATGATATTCTGCTCTGCATTAAAATACTCCCACAGTTGTTACTCGCAACACTACCTGTTCAGATAACACTAAAAACTGACAGGTAATCTATTCATAATTACACACATGCATTTTCATAAACATTAAATCAAATTGTGTTTTAAAAAATGCAATTATGAGATGCTCAGCAGGAAATAATGGGATGACAATTCATGGTTACTAATGTCACAATTGCAAGAAAGTATCTCTGAAAGGTTTTTTTTTCTTTGATGAATGTGATGTGCTTCTGTGTGGCATTCAACTGTGTACCCAAGCCTTAATAACTTGTCATTGGATTGCTTCATCAAAGGCGCCACTGGGCAAATTACCTGCACAGACTCGATGTGAGAGCGAATGCAATGAGGCGAGAGTCATATTGTTGTATGGGAAGGATGAAAACATTCACTGTATGAGGTATAAAATGCTCCCCGCTGAACAATGAAAGCTTGAGAAGAGAGAAAGGCATCTGAGTACTTGGAGGTGCAAAGAGCTGCAGGTCATAGGTCACCACAGTCTATGAGTTAGATCCGTCCCTTGCAGGAGTCCACAACCCAAAGTGTGATGGATGGTGATACAGTGGCAACATCCAATAGTTTTTTATGCTCTCATATCATGATGCGATTTGACAATGCTGTTTCTCAATGATTTATCTTTATGAAATGGAATATTTATAACAAAATGCCTTAATTTGGATTTTTAATCCACTGAATATATCTTTGATTTGTCAAAAAAAGGTTTAGCGCCGCTTGTCTGTATTCTAAAGAGGTGTGAGGTCAGCTGCCTTCTCGTCACTGAGACAGGCCATCAGACAGCACACAAACATGACGCCAATGCATTCTAATATGAGACAATGACAAATTTGACAGCAATTACTGCCGTGAAGTACAATGTTCCATTAAAGCTTTTACTGTGGAGCAGACCTGTCATTGACTCTCAGTGGTCTAATTTCACCCCGAGAAGATGGACAGAGTTGATTTATGAGCAGAGGACTGAGACTTTGTTGCAGCTGCTAAAAAAAGACCAAACAGAGAGCTGCTCTGCTGAGTCTCTGAAGGAAATAAAAAATGTTTGCATAAATTAATCTTTTGGCTCTTATATTAATCTTAATTCACAAAGTGCTTGGAAATTTATTTTAGCTTTTGCTACACACTCAGTTGATCAGTTAATCTTCAGCAAAATCTATTCTGGTTGACCTCTTGTAAATATTTTAGCGTTCTTTTATTAGTATTTGGGAAATTTTGCCTGGAGGAGAAAGGAGACTGTCATAAATGTTCCAAAAAATGTTCCCAAAAAATGAGATGAGTCTCAGCTATCAAAATCATTCCATTATAACATAATGGTGGAGCAAATCTATATATGAACAGAGTCCAGTGGCCTAGTGAGTTTGTATGTAAGACTTGACCCCCTTTTTTTTTTTGGCCATTTTACATATACATACATACTGTTTTAACATACTGTTTTAAAACTATTTTGGATGACACATTATAGTATGATGTTTTTGTGCTATTATGGATGACACACTAAACTGTGATTTTTGTAATAATTTGAAAAAGATAGTACAGTATGACTTTTTGGTGCTATACTAGATGACATACTATAGCAGGGGTATTCAATTTAAATTCAAAGGGGTCCAGCTGCTAAAATTTCCTCCCAGCAAAGGTCCGAACTGCATACCTAAAATCAGAATCACAATTATTTGAACATTTTTACCTCGATTACAATTAATGAATGATTATTTTGCTTTTCTTGTGGTTTGTTTTTTCCCTCATAGTTCACTGGCACAGTTTCATTTGACCATGGTTTGTTGGAGTGTGATAAACATATGATTTCTTATTATTTATTTAACTTTCCAGCATTATATAAAAAAAGATCAATTTTAAACAAACTTCACGTAAATTTAAGCATTGTGCTGAAAATAGGCCAAACTCTCCTGACTGCAGGACTCTGACTTCAATTTCCATGAAACTTCTGTGCTATAAATCATTTTACTCAGGAATTAAAAGCTTTTGAGTAGTCCCACTTCTCCTATAGCTGCCAACAGCCTGCCAACATTCCCAGTTAGAGAAATGGTTAAAATAAGGTCATGTGCTTGTGACCCCAGGCCACCAAAACATAACATCTACCCCTGTTAAAAATAATAATAAGAGCTCAGCGCGAGTGGCTGGATGAGACACGGAGCGATGCATCCTGGTGTTTCTAAATAATTCATCCAAAGACTGGTTAAACCTGAAACTAACACAAAGTAGTCTGTAGAAGTCCAAAGAAGTCACTTTCCACCTCTGCAGGTGTGTCTGTTTCAGACACTTTGGTGCTTTGAGAAGAAACTGCGCTCTGTTTGTCTCACTGTGCTGCTGTCGGACCATCAGCTGTTTGATCCGCGATAATGAAATGCTGTGGCTGTCAAACACTCAGCCGTTCTAGTCAGTCATTCACTTTTTTACATGATTGTTCAACACTTGTGCCCTTGCTGTGTTATGGCGTGAGATTTTCCTTGGTGTCATGATAGTGTAAGACAGTGCCCAAAAACGTTAGATGCACGGCAGATGCCTGGGAGTTGGCAGCCCCGGTGTGGAAAGGGTTAATTTTTAAATGACAGAAATACCCAACACTGGCAACCTTATGTCTGTTAGAGGTTCTGAATGTCGGTTTCAATTATTTTTCGATTAATTGCTCAGCAGTACATCTTAAAAAATATTGTTCTCATTCTTACATTTTATTACGACTTGGCCACAGGTCCGGAAAGGACAAAGATTTGGTCCGGGTCCAGACCGCGGTCTGCCAGTTGTTGATGCCTGTTCTATGGTATGACCTTTTTTGTGCAGTTTTTGGACAATGTGCTATAGTATGACTTTTTATGATATTTTGGTCAACATGCTAATGTGAGACTTGTGCGATTTTGGACATAGTTTGGATAGTATGACTTTTTCAAGCAATTTTTGACAATATGCCATGCCTAAGACTTTTTTTGTGATATTTTGGATGACATGCTATTGCATTACTTTTTTTGTGAGATTTTGGATGACATACTGTAGTGTGACTTTTTTGTGCGATTTTGGTGGACGTGCTATAGTATGACTTTTTTGTGGTATTTTGGACGACATGCTATAGCATAACTTTTTCAGTGATATTTTGGACACATGCCATAGTACGACTTTTTTGTGCGATTTTGGACATCATGCTATAGTGTGAGTTTTCTGTGATATTTTGGACGACATGCAACGGTATGACTTTTTTATGTGATATTTTGGCCAACATGCTATAGAATAACTTTTTTGTGATACTTTGGACAACATGCTATAGTATGACTTTCTGGTGCGATTTTGGACAACAGCATTTTTTGACCACATGCTATAGTTTGACTTTTCATATTTTAGACGACATACTATTGTATCACTTTTTTATGATATTTTGGAGTGTGACTTTTTCGAGTGACTTTTGACAGCATGCTATAGTTGACTTTTTGTGCGAGTTTGGACAACATGCTATAGTATGATTTTTTTTTATGATATTTTGGAAAACATGCCATAATATAACTTTTTTTTGTTATTTTGGACAACATACTATAGTATGACTTTTTTATGCGATTTGGACAAAATGCTCTAGTATGACTTTGTTATGATATTTTGGACAACATGCTCTGGTATGAATTTTTTGTGCAGTTTTGGACAACATGCTATAGTTTGACTTTTTTATGCAATTTTGGAGGACATAATAGTCTGATGTGTTGTTATTTTTGACAACATAGTATAATATGATTATTTTGTGCTTTTTTGAATGACATACTGGAGTTTGACTTTTTTTGTGCTAATTTTGGACAACATTCAATAGCTTGATGTTTTGTTCTATTTTGATGCTTCTTTTGACAACATACAATAGTATGACCTTTTTGAGTGATTTTGAACATGTTATATGACTTTTTTGTGATATTTTGGACAACATGCTATAGTATGACTTTTCCTGTTCCAAGTTAATAATTAATCAAGCCATTATCCCAAATCACAATTTGGCTTTACAGTATATGACATCCCTTTGTCTTTAGCCCTTCACATTTAGTAAGGAAAAACTTTGAAAGAAGGCCAAAGAGGTCACAATATAGCATGATGAAAAAAGTGCTGGAAAAATGACATTTTATAATATGTAAAAAGAAATCCAATTTTGACGTGAAAAAAATGGCTGAAAATGAAATTAAAGGTTGTCGAGATGCATCATAGTATATTGTGTCAACAAAAAGGCCAAAAAAAAAAATAAAAATAAAATAAAATAAAGCACGTAGAAAGAATGTCTTAAATTGACATAGTATAGTATGTTGAAAAAATGGCTGAAAACGACATAGTATTGTATGTCAAAAAAGGTAAAATTCTGACATGATAAATTCTGATGATTCTGTGTCATATCTGCTGATGCAGTATCAATCTCTAGTTAATAACCAAAGTGAAATAAACGTTTTGCTGTCAGGAAATTTCTTTCATTATCGACATAAAACAGAGGCATTGAATTGCACAATTAATAGCAGGGTATTGATATGACTTTAACAGAGTAACATTTCCACTCCTAGATAAGTTTAACTCAGTCTGGATTGACCTAAAACACAGAATACCTTCAATTAAAGGGTGGTGCAGAAACCATGGCGGCCATTTGCAACTGTTGCTGCCTGTAGCTTTCCAGTAGCTTGTTGTTGTGATCCTTGCAGGTCCTAGATATCATTTCGGTTGCACAACCTTTTACAACTTTCCATGTCTGTAAAACCCCTTTGACGTGGTGTAGTTTTGGGCCTTTTTTTCAACATAGTATGCTATGAGGTGTCTACAAGCTATAATATGTTGTTTTCAGGATTTTTATGACATACTATACAATGTCGTTTTTGGCCATTTATTCAGTACACTAAACTAGGTTTTTGACATTTTGTACTATGTCTCTACAAACTAAAATATGTCGTTTTTGCTATTTTGATGTGCTAATTTATGACATGGCCCTTTTTTTTTTTAGACATTTTGTACTATGACACGTCTCTACAAGCTGTCAAAAGTCGTCTTTAGGCATTTTTTGACATGTTAAAATTTTATGTTTTTCGACAGACTGCACAATGTCGTTTTCGGCCATTTTTTACATGCATAAAGATGTCATGTCTTTGGCCTTTTTGTAAACATTGCATACATGTGGTTTTCTGCAGTTGTCTGTTTCCAGCAGGTTTCAGGTGTTTTTGGGACATGTCATGATTTGACATTTACGTCATACTGTAGAATTGAAGTATTTCTGTGTTTTTTTTCCAACACGCGATAAAATTGTGTTTTTGGCCATTTTTGCAACTTTTTATGCTATGGCGTGTCTCAGCACGGTATTTATTGCAGTTTAAAGCTGTTTTCAGCAGTTTTTGGGACGTCCTTTTTTGACATTTTTGCCATACTATAACCTTGCTTATTGGGTCATTTGACTTGACATATATTGGTGTTTTTGGCCCTTATTGCAAGTTTCTATACTATGGCTTGCCTCTGCAGAGTATTTGAGGCAGTTTGAAGCTGTTTTAAACAGTTTTTGGGACATGCCATTTTTTCACGTTTTTGCCATACTATAGCCTTGCTTTTTGGGCCATTTTTTCAACATGCCATATTATGGTGTTTTTGGCCGTTGTTGCAAGTTTCTATGGTATGGGCTGTCTCTGCAGGGTATTTGAGGCGGTTTAAAGCTGTTTTCAGCTGTTTTTGTGACATGTCATTTTTTGACATTTTTGCCATACTATAGCCTTGCTTTTGGGGTCATTTTTTCGACGTGCCATATTATGGTGTTTTCGGTTGTTTTTGCAAGTTTCTCTGCGATGGTGTGTCTCTGCAGGCTATTCAATGCAGATTTGAGCTGTTTTCAGCAGTTTTTGGGACATGTCATGATTTGACATTTTTGTCATACTATAGTATTGCAGTATTTCGGTGTTTTTTTTCCAACATGCGATAAAATTGTGTTTTTGGCCATTTTTGCAACTTTCTATGCTATGGTGTGTCTCAGTGCGGTATTTATTGCAGTTTAAAGCTGTTTTCAGCTGTTTTTGGGACGTCATTTTTTGACATTTTTGCCATACTATAGCCTTGCTTTTTGGGTCATTTGACTTGACATATTATGGTGTTTTTGGCCATTGTTGCAAGTTTCTATGGTATGGGCTGTCTCTGCAGGCTATTTGAGGCGGTTTAAAGCTGTTTTCAGCTGTTTTTGGGACGTCATTTTTTGACATTTTTGCCATACTATAGCCTTGCTTTTTGGCCATTTTTTCGACATGCCATATTATGGTCCTTTTGGCCGTTGTTGCAAGTTTCTATGGTATGGGTTGTCTCTGCAGGCTATTCAATGCAGATTTAAGCTGTTTTCAGCAGTTTTTGGGACATGCCATTTTTTGTCATTTTTCCCATACTATAGCCTTGCTTGTTGGGTCATTTTTTCGACATGACATACAGTATTATGGAGTTTCTGGCTGTTTTTGCAACTTTCTATGC